>NW_027043749.1:0-43454 GCF_036013475.1 Columba livia
TACTGGGGGAGTTGTGGACATTTGGGGTTTTGGGGACATTGCGGGGGGTTTGGGGACATTCGCGGGGTTGGGGACACTGGGGGTGGCTGAGGACATTGTGGAGTTTGGGGACATTGTGGGGGGTTTGGGACACTGGGGGTGGCTAGGGACATTGTGGGGGGGTTTGGGGACACTGGGGGAGGTTTGGGACATTGGAGGAAGGTTGGGGACACTGGGGGGAGTTGGGGACATTGGGGGTTTGGGACATTGCAGGGAGGTTGGGGACATTGCGGGGAGTTGGGGACATTGGAGGGAGGTTGGGGACATTGAGGGCTTGGGGGAGGTTGGGGACATTGAGGGCTTGCGGGAGGTTTGGGGACATTGGGGGTTTGGGGACATTGTGGGGGGTTGGGGACATTGTGTGGGGGGGTTGGGGACATTGTGGGGGGGAGCTGGGGACAGGTTGGGGACGCTGGGGACACCCACCCGAGACGCAGTCGTGCATGCTCTCGGCATCCAGCACCTTGCACTCCTCGGTCCAGCGCGTCAGGGCGGTGGGGATGGACGAGAGGGTCCCTGCGGGGGACAAACAGTGAACCCAGGCGTCCGGGAGAGGGGAGGGGGAGAGCAGGGGGATGCCTTGGCCAGGCCACGCCCCCTTGGGTGAAGCCACGCCCCCGAGGGTGCAAGCAGGCTCTTAAGCCCCGCCCCACGAGTCAGGCCACACCCCCTGGACCCCAAACGCCACCCATGCTCCAACCAGGCCCCGCCTACCACCTCTCCAGCCACTTGGGATTGGGGCAGCCCCCACTGTCTCCCATGCTCCGCCCCCTTTCTCTAAGCCCCACCCCCTCTCTGCAGCCCCATCTGTGCACCCACATGGGGGGGCCCCACTTTATCCCAAGCCCTCTCCTCCCTCCCCCAAGCTTCATCCCCCCCCCCTTCAGCTCCACCCTCTCACTCTAGGCTCCTCCCCTTTTCTCCAGGCTCCACCCCCTTTGTCTAGACTCCTCCCCTTATCTCCAGGCTCCACCTCCTTTCTCTAGACTCCTCCCCATTCCTCTGGACTCCACCCCCTTTCTACACACCCCTCCCACTTCCTCCAGACCCCAACCCTTTTTCCAGGCTCCACCCCCTTCCTCTAGACCCCACCCCTTTCCCAAGGCTCCACCCCCTTCCTCTAGACCCCACCCCTTTCCCAGGCTCCACCCCCTTCCTCCAGGCTCCACCCCCTTCCTCTAGACCCCACCCCTTTCTCCAGGCTCCACCCCCTTCCTCTAGACCCCACCCCTTTCCCAAGGCTCCACCCCCTTTCTCTAGACCCCACCCCCTTCCTCCAGGCTCCACCCCCTTTCTCTAGACCCCACCCCCTTCCTCCAGGCTCCACCCCCTTCCTCCAGGTCTATCTTCTCCATCCCTGCAGCCACATGGCTTTGCAGGGGGGGGTCCCCCCACTTTCTCCCGTGCCCCGCCCTCCCCCAAGCCCCTCCCCCCGCGAGGCCCCGCCCCACGGACCCGCCTGGCTGCCGGCGCCCCCCTGCTCGTGGAAGAAATCGTCCAGCAGCTCGTCGTCCGAGCGGGCGATGATGTGAACGTCCTCGTTCCCCACCAGCAGCCGGGCCCGGCCCCGGCTCTGCAGGGGGAGGCTGCTGCTCAGCTGCAGGATGTCGGCGGCCGCCGAGGGGCCCAGCAGCCTGCGGGGACATGGGGACACTGCGGGGATCATGGGGACACTGGGGGGATCATGGTGACACTGGGGACGTGGGGACATTGCGGGGGACATGGGGACACTGGGGACGTGGGGACATTGGGGGGACATGGGGACACTGGGGGCTCTGCAGGGGGAGGCTGCTGCTCAGTTGCAGGATGTTGGCGGCCACCGAGGGGCCCAGCAGCCTGGGGGACATGGGGACATTGGGGGGACATGGGGACACCGTGGGCATTGGGGACAGGCAGACACGGGGTCATTGGGAGGGACAGCAGAGATAGGGGGACACTGCAGGGACAAGGGGACATTGGGAGGGACACCAGGTACACAGGGACACTAAGAAGAACATGGGGACATTGGGGACAAGGGGACACCAGGGGGACCTCTGGGATGTTTGGGGATTCCCAGAGGGAGTTTGGGGTCCCAGAAGAATTTGGGGGTGTCCTGGGGGGGGTCTCAAAGCAGGAAGGAGGGGCCAATGGGGATGACGCGGATCCAGGAGGTCCCAGGGACATTTGGGGTGCCCTGGGGGGGGTCTGGGGGCTCCCGGGGGGGTTTGGGGGTCCCCAGGGGGGTGTCCCCATCACTGACCTCTGCAGGATGAGGGGGGGGTTTGGCTGGCGGGCCCCCGGGTAGTGCACGTGGATGGTGTGGCCGGCGTTGGCGGTGAGTTGGCGCAGGGTGCGCTGGCTGCGCCCCCCCAGCCCCTGCGCCAGGCGGGGGGTGGCGCCTCCTGTCCCCAGCGTCACCCCCCCGTGCTCGGCGTGACGCACCAGCAGCGGGTGGCTGGCGGGGATGGTCCCCGGCGACGGCGGGATGTCGGCTGGGGGGGGAAAATGGGGGTGTCAGGGGGGAAAATGGGGGTGTGGCGGGGGGGGAACCCACTTTTCAACCCAAACGCAGCACCCGCAGAGAACGAAGATTGGGGTGCTGGGGGAGAACCCCCATCCTGACCCCCCCATACGCACCAGTGAGGTGAGAACTTGGGGTGCTGGGGGGGAACCCCTGCTTAACCTCCCCCCAAATTATGGGGACATGAGGAATTGGGGTGAGGGGGGAACCCCCCTTTTAAACCCCCCCCCCCACCCACCCAGGGAACGTGAGCTCTGGAAAGAGCAAAGATTGGGGTGCTGGGGGAGAACCCCCATCCTGACCCCCCCATAGACACCAGTGAGGTGAGAACTTGGGGTGTTGGGGGGGAGCCCCTGCTCAAGCCCCCCCAAAGTTATGAGGACATGAGGAATTGGGGTGAGGGGGGAACCCCCCTTTTAAACACCCCCCCCCCCCCCCCCCGCCCAGGGAACGTGAGCTCTGGAAAGAGTGAAAATTGGGGTGCTGGGGGTGAACCCCCATCCTGACCCCCCCATAGACACCAGTGAGGTGAGAACTTGGGGTGCTGGGGGGGAGCCCCTGCTTAAGCCCCCCTCCCAAAGTTATGGGGATATGAGGAATTGGGGTGAGGGGGGAACCCCCCTTTTAACCCCCCCCCCTCCCCCCCCCAACTAGGAAACGTGAGCTCTGGAGAGAGCAAAAATTGGGGTGCTGAGGGGTGAACCCCCATCCTGACCCCCCCATAGACACCAGTGAGGTGAGAACTTGGGGTGTTGGGGGGGAGCCCCTGCTTAAGCCCCCCCAAAGTTATGAGGACATGAGGAATTGGGGTGAGGGGGGAACCCCCCTTTTAAACCCCCCCCCCCCCCCCCCGCCCAGGGAACGTGAGCTCTGGAGAGAGCAAAGATTGGGGTGCTGGGGGGTGAACCCCCATCCTGACCCCCCCATAGACACCAGTGAGGTGAGAACTTGGGGTGTTGGGGGGAACCCCTGCTTAACCTCCCCCCAAATTATGGGGACATGAGGAATTGGGGTGAGGGGGGAACCCCCCTTTTAACCCCCCCCCCTCCCCCCCCCCAACTAGGAAACGTGAGCTCTGAGAGAGCAAAGATTGGGGTGCTGGGGGGTGAACCCCCATCCTGACCCCCCCATAGACACCAGTGAGGTGAGAACTTGGGTGTTGGGGGGGAGCCCCTGCTTAAGCCCCCCCCCCAAAGTTATGGGGATATGGGGAATTGGGGTGAGGGGGGAACCCCCCTTTTAAACCCCCCCCCCCACCCACCCAGGGAACGTGAGCTCTGGAAAGAGTGAAAATTGGGGTGCTGGGGGTGAACCCCCATCCTGACCCCCCCATAGACACCAGTGAGGTGAGAACTTGGGGTGTTGGGGGGGAACCCCTGCTCAAGCCCCCCCCAAAGTTATGAGGACATGAAGAATTGGGGTGAGGGGGGAACCCCCCTTTTAATTCCCCCCCCCAACTAAGGAACGTGAGCTCTGGAGAGAGCGAAAATTGGGGTGCTGGGGGAGAACCCCCATCCTGACCCCCCCATAGACACCAGTGAGGTGAGAACTTGGGGTGCTGGGGGGGAACCCCTGCTTAACCTCCCCCCAAAGTTATGGGGATATGAGGAATTGGGGTGAGGGGGGAACCCCCCTTTTAAACCCCCCCCCCCCCCCCCCCCCCCCGCCCAGGGAACGTGAGCTCTGGAAAGAGTGAAAATTGGGGTGCTGGGGGGTGAACCCCCATCCTGACCCCCCCATAGACACCAGTGAGGTGAGAACTTGGGGTGCTGGGGGGGAGCCCCTGCTTAAGCCCCCCCAAAGTTATGGGGATATGAGGAATTGGGGTGAGGGGGGAACCCCCCTTTTAATTCCTCCCCCCCCCCCCCAACTAGGAAACGTGAGCTCTGGAGAGAGCGAAAATTGGGGTGCTTAGGGAAGAACCCCCATCCTGACCCCCCCAAAATGATGCGGACATTCAGAACTGGGGTGCGGGGGGAACAGCAATGTAACCCCCCCCAGACCCCACTTCTTGTCTCCTCCCCCAAATCCCTCTATCCCCCCCACATTAGCTCCCCCTTTTCTTACCCATCTCCCCCCTTTTCTCTGCCTCTTTCCCGCCAAATCCCCATTTCCCCCCTTTCTTTTTGCCCCCCATTCCCATTTCCCCACTTTGCTTCACCCCTTTCCCCCCTAAATCCCCGTTTCCCCCTTTTTTTTGCCCATTTCCGCTATTTCCCCCTTTTATTCCCACGGCCTCCCTTTTTCCCATTCCCCCCTTTTTCCCCTTCCCCCTTTTTCTCCCATTTCCCCCTTTTTTTGCCCCATTTCCCCCTATTTTAGCCCCATTTCCACCTGTTTTCCCCCATTTTCCCCCATTTCCCGTGTACTGGGGCTGCCGAACACATTGTGGAACTCACTGACGAGTTTCCCATTTCCTGTTTTCCCCATTTCCGCCTGTTTTTCCCCCATTTCCCGCGTACCGGGGCTGCCGAACACATTGTGGAACTCACTGACGAGTTTCCCATTTCCTGTTTTCCCCATTTCCGCCTGTTTTTCCCCCATTTCCCCCATTTCCCGTGTACCGGGGCTGCTGAACACATTGTGGAACTCACTGACGAGTTTCCCATTTCCTGTTTTCCCCATTTCCGCCTGTTTTTCCCCCATTTCCCACGTACCGGGGCTGCCGAACACATTGTGGAACTCACTGACGAGTTTCCCATTTCCTGTTTTCCCCATTTCCACCTGTTTTTCCCCCATTTTCCCCCATTTCCCACGTACCGGGGCTGCTGAACACATTGTGGAACTCACTGACGAGTTTCCCATTTCCTGTTTTCCCCATTTCCGCTTGTTTTTCCCCCATTTTCCCCATTTCCCGCATACCGGGGCTGCTGAACACATTGTGGAACTCACTGACGAGTTTCCCATTTCCTGTTTTACCCATTTCCGCCTGTTTTTCCCCCATTTTCCCCATTTCCCGTGTACCGGGGCTGCCGAACACATTGTGGAACTCACTGACGAGTTTCCCATTTCCTGTTTTCCCCATTTCCGCCTGTTTTTCCCCCATTTCCCGCATACCGGGGCTGCCGAACACATTGTGGAACTCACTGACGAGTTTCCCATTTCCTGTTTTACCCATTTCCGCCTGTTTTTCCCCCATTTTCCCCATTTCCCGTGTACCGGGGCTGCTGAACACATTGTGGAACTCACTGACGAGTTTCCCATTTCCTGTTTTCCCCATTTCCGCCTGTTTTTCCCCCATTTCCCGCATACCGGGGCTGCCGAACACATTGTGGAACTCACTGACGAGTTTCCCATTTCCTGTTTTCCCCATTTCCGCCTGTTTTTCCCCCATTTCCCCCATTTCCCGCGTACCGGGGCTGCCGAACACATTGTGGAACTCACTGACGAGTTTCCCATTTCCTGTTTTCCCCATTTCCGCCTGTTTTTCCCCCATTTCCCCCATTTCCCGCGTACCGGGGCTGCCGAACACATTGTGGAACTCACTGACGAGTTTCCCATTTCCTGTTTTCCCCATTTCCACCTGTTTTTCCCCCATTTTCCCCCATTTCCCACGTACCGGGGCTGCTGAACACATTGTGGAACTCACTGACGAGTTTCCCATTTCCTGTTTTCCCCATTTCCGCTTGTTTTTCCCCCATTTTCCCCATTTCCCGCATACCGGGGCTGCTGAACACATTGTGGAACTCACTGACGAGTTTCCCATTTCCTGTTTTACCCATTTCCGCCTGTTTTTCCCCCATTTTCCCCATTTCCCGTGTACCGGGGCTGCTGAACACATTGTGGAACTCACTGACGAGTTTCCCATTTCCTGTTTTCCCCATTTCCGCCTGTTTTTCCCCCATTTCCCGCGTACCGGGGCTGCCGAACACATTGTGGAACTCACTGACGAGTTTCCCATTTCCTGTTTTCCCCATTTCCGCCTGTTTTTCCCCCATTTCCCGCATACCGGGGCTGCCGAACACATTGTGGAACTCACTGACGAGTTTCCCATTTCCTGTTTTCCCCATTTCCGCCTGTTTTTCCCCCATTTCCCGCGTACCGGGGCTGCTGAACACATTGTGGAACTCACTGACGAGTTTCCCATTTCCTGTTTTCCCCATTTCCACCTGTTTTTCCCCCATTTCCCCCATTTCCCGTGTACCGGGGCTGCCGAACACATTGTGGAACTCACTGACGAGTTTCCCATTTCCTGTTTTCCCCATTTCCACCTGTTTTTCCCCCATTTTCCCCCATTTCCCGCGTACCGGGGCTGCTGAACACATTGTGGAACTCACTGACGAGTTTCCCATTTCCTGTTTTCCCCATTTCCACCTGTTTTTCCCCCATTTTCCCCCATTTCCCGCGTACCGGGGCTGCCGAACACATTGTGGAACTCACTGACGAGTTTCCCATTTCCTGTTTTCCCCATTTCCACCTGTTTTTCCCCCATTTCCCGCGTACCGGGGCTGGCGAACATGTTGTCGAACTCGATGATGAGGTCGTCGTCGCGGTCGAAGCGCTCGAAGCGCACGAGGGGGGAGGCGTTCATGTCGGGATAGTCCTCGTCCAGCTCCATCTCCGAGCCTTCGTCGTCATCCTCCTCCTCCTCGCCCTCCTCCCCCTCCTCATCGTCCTGGGGGGGGGGGTCGGAGACAAAAATGGGGGGTTTGGAGCCAAAATTGGGGGGTTTTGACTCAAAAATGGGGAAACTTGACCCAAACTGGGGCACCCCAACCAGGAGAGGACCCAGGCGTCCGGGATAAGGGACTCAGGCATCCGGGTAAAGGGGACCCAGGCGTCCGGGAGAGGGGACCCAGGTGTCTGGGATAAGGGACCCAGGCATCCGAGAGAGGGGACCCAGGCGTCCGGGAGAGCGGACCCAGGTGTCTGGGAAGGGGACCCAGGCGTCCGGGATAAGGGACCCAGGCGTCCGAGAGAGGGGACCCAGGCGTCCGGGAGAGGGGACCCAGGTGTCTGGGGAGGGGACCCAGGCGTCCAGATAACGGACCCAGGCGTCCGGGATATGGGACCCAGGCGTCCGAGAGAGGGGACCTGGGTGTCCAGGGAGGGTACCCAGGCATCCAGGGAGAGGACCCAGGCGTCCGGGATAAGGGACCCAGGCATCCGGGATAGGGGACTCAGGCATCCGGGATAGGGGACCCAGGCATCCGGGATAGGGGACCCAGGCATCCGGGACAGGGGACCTAAGTGTCTGTGGAGGGGACCCAGGCATCCGAGGGGACCCAGGCATCCGGGATAAGGAAGCCAGGCGTCCGGGGAGGGCACCCAAGTGTCTGTGGAGGGGACCCAGGTGTCTGGGATAAGGGACCCAGGCATCCAGGATAAGGGACCCAGGCGTCCGGGTGTCCCCACCTGATCGTCTTCATCCTCCTCCTCCTCCTCCTCCTCCTCGTCCTGGCTGTCGTCCTCGTCCTCGTTGCTGCCGCTGCTGTCCTCCTCCTGCGTGTGCTCCTCCTCGTCCTCGGGATCCAGGATGTTCATCGAGTCTTCCAGGGGGCGACACAAGAATCCGTGGGATCTCAGCGCCCCCAAAATCCCCCCAAATCCCCCCAAAAGTCGGGGTCCCCCCCCACCTTCGCGGTTGGCCTGGAGGGTGGAAGCCTGGCTGAGGTTGGAAGGCGCCTCGTCCATCAGAACATCCTCCTGCGACTCGTCCTCGCCCGAACGACTCACTTCAAGGGGGGAGAAATAGAATTAGGGGTGCGGGGGGTCACCCCGATATTGAGGGTGGTCCATAATATCTGGGGGGACCCCAAATTTGGGGGAAAACTCACCGATAATGGTGCTGTTGCCGCTGGCGCCGTCTCTCTCCAGCAGCTCGTCGATGAGATCCTCCAGCTCGTTTTCCACCTGGTTTGGGGGTTTATTTTGGGGGGCGAGGGGGGAAATTTGGGGGTTCGGGGGTTCTTTCGGGGGGGGGGTCCCCCTGACCTGCATCTCTTGGGTGCTGAGTCCCTCGGGTTGTCCCGCCAGCACCACGGTGTCACCTTCGGCCTCGCCGTCCATGTCACCGTCGGCCGCTTCCGCCTGCGCCGCTTCCGCGTCTTCCTCGGGGGGTTCGGGGTCCCCGGGGTCCCCTTTTTATTTGGGGGGGGCAAGAGGGGGTCAATGGGGTGTCACCCACTCCCCCAAGGCAGGTGTGGGAGGAGGGGACAATGGGGATAGGGGGCGACAAAGGAGATGTGGGGGGACAGGAAGAATTGGGGGGAGCATGGGGAAAATGGGGGGGCACAAGAAATGGGGGGGCACAAGAAAGATTGGGGGGGACAGAGGGAAATAGGAGGGCACAAGAAATGGGGGGAACACAAAGCATATTGGGGGGTACAAGAGATTCTGAGGGGGGCACAAGATATTTGTGGGGGGGGCACAAGGAAAATGAGGGGGAATGAAGGGGACATGGGGGGACCCAGAGGTGTTGGGGTCTCCAGGGTGGATTTTGGGGTTCAGGGGGGTCGTTACCTCCATCGGGGGGCGCGCTGCCCCCCCCGCGGGCCCCCCCGGCCCCCTCGGTTTTGCTCTTGCTGGACGAGCCCTTGGAGCCGAAGAGGCCGCTGGGCTGGTTGACGATGCGCGACAAGGTCTCCAGCGGCTTCAGCGCCGCGTTCACCGTGTTGGCCATGTTGGGGCTGGGGGGGACAACGGGGTGTTGGGGGGGGCAACGGGGTGTTGGGGGGGGACATGGACCCCCCCCAAACCCACCGTGACCCCCAGAACCCACCATGACCCCCCAAAACCCACCATGATCTCCAGAACCCACCATGATCCCCCCAGAACCCACCATGACCCCCAGAACCCACCATGATCCCCAGAACCCACCATGACCCCCCAGAACCCACCGTGACCCCCAGAACCCACCATGATCCCCAGAACCCACCATGACCCCCCAAAACCCACCATGATCCCCAGAACCCACCATGATCCCCAAAACCCACCATGATCCCCCCAGAACCCACCATGATCCCCAGAAACCACCATGATCCCCCCAGAATCCACCATGATGCCCCAAAACCCACCATGATCCCCAAAACTCACCATGATCCCCCAGAACCCACCATGACCCCCCAACCCACCATGATCTCCAGAACCCACCATGACCCCCCAGATCCCACCATGACCCCCCAAACCCACCATGATCCCCAAAACCCACCATGATCCCCCCAGAATCCACCATGATCCCCCCAGAATCCACCATGATGCCCCAAAACCCACCATGATCCCCAAAACCCACCATGATCCCCCAGAACCCACCATGATCCCCCAGAACCCACCATGACCCCCCAACCCACCATGATCTCCAGAACCCACCATGACCCCCCAAACCCACCATGATCTCCAGAACCCACCATGATCCCTCAGAACCCACCATGACCCCCCAAACCCACCATGATCCCCCAACCCACCATGATCCCCCAAACCCACCATGACCCCCCAAACCCACCACGATCCCCAGAACCCACCGTGACCCCCCAAAACCCACCATGATCCCCATAAACCACCATGATGCCCCAGAACCCACCGTGATGCCCCAGAACCCATCGTGATCTCCAGAACCCACTGCGATCCTCAGAACCCACCATGATCCCCAGAACCCACCATGATCCCCAGAACCCACCACAAGCTCTCAAGACCACCAAGACTCTTCAAGACCCATCAAGTTGCCCCAAGACCCCTCAAGACCAACCAAGATGCCCCAAGACCCACCAAAACTCCTCGAGACCACCCAAAACCCACCAAGAGCCCCCAAGAACCCACCAGGACCCCCCAAGACCCACCACAACACATTAAGTTCTACCACAACCTCCTAAGACCCACCAAAAACCCTGAAGACCCCTCACAACCCCTCAAGACCCCCACCACAACTCCCCAAGACCCTTCAAGACCCACCACAACCTCTCAAGACCCTCCAAGACCCCTTGAAAACCCACCAGAATCCCCCAAGTCCCCTCAAGACCCCATCATGACCTGCAAGACCCCCAAGACCCAACACAACCCCTCAAGACTCTCCAAGACCCACCACAACCCCCCAAGATCCACCAAGACCTTCAAGACCCAACATGACCCCCCCAAGATCCATCAAGAACCACCAAGACCTTCAAGACCCACCATGATGCCCCAAGACACACCACAACCTCTCAAGCCCCCCCAAAGAGAGTGGACCCAGGCGTCCGGGGTGGGCGGTACCTGGAGAGGTCGAGGCTGTGGGGCACCCTGGCCAGGTCGTTGACCAAGCCCTTCTTGAGGAAGAGGCGGATGATGTTGTTCATGCCGTTGTGCTGGGGTTTGGTGGCGCTGCTGTAGAAGCTGGAGGTGGACGGGCAGGACTCCATGATGGTGCTGATGATGCACATGACGGCCTGGAGCCTGGCGGTGGGACAAACGGACGTGTCACAACCCATGGAGGACACCTGGACCTCATGAGGGCATCTCAGCCTCATGGAGAACATCTCACCCCCGTGAAGAACATTTCACCCCCGTGAGGGACGTCTCAGCGTTATGGAGAATATCTCAACCGCACAAGGGACATCTTAACCCCGTGAGAGACATCTCAACCCCATGAGGAACATCTCAGCTCCATAAGGGACATCTCAACCCCATGGAGAACATCTCAACCTTGTGAGGGACATCTCAACCCCATGAGGGACATCTCAACCCTGTGAGACACATCTCAACCCCATGAGGAACATCTCAGCTCCATAAGGGACATCTCAACCTTGTGAGGGACATCTCAACCTTGTGAGGGACATCTCAACCCCGTGAGGGACATCTCAAGCCCATGAGGAACATCTCAACACCATAAGAGACATCTCAAACACCCGAGGAACATCTCAACCCCATGAGGAACATTCCAACCTCGTGAGGGACACCTCAACCCCATGGAGAACATCTCAACCTCGTGAGGAACGTCTCAACCCCGTGAGGAACGTCTCAACCCCATGAGGGACATCTCAACACCATAAGGGACATCTCAACCTCATGAGGAACAACTCAACCCTTTGGAGAACATCTCAACCTCATGAGGGACGTCTCAGCCCCGTGAGGAACACCTCCACCCCGTGAGGAACACCTCAAGCCCACGAAGAACGTCTCACCCCCACGGAGGCCACCTCAACCCCCCGAGTGTTTTCCGAGGCCACCAGTGGCCGGGCCGTCCCCGTGTCCCCTACCTGGCGTGCTTCTCGGTGCTCTCGGCCATGGCCAGAGCGCGGCCCAGCGCCGCCTTCACCTCGTTGACCAAGGCCACCTGGGCATCGGTGCCGGAGCCAGCGGCCGCCAGGCTGGCCAGGAAGAGCCGGGCCAGTGCCGGCGTGTCCTTGTCCTCGCTGGTCCCCGTGTGGGGCAGCAGGTGGTCCAGGACGAAGGCCAGAACGCTGCAGTCCTGGGGACAAGGGACAATGAGGGGACATGGGGACAACAGGGGGTCAGACACATCAAAACAGCCCCGAGTTGTCCTGTTCCTGAGGTGGGGGGTTGGGGACACGGGGGGACAAAGGGATGGGGGGTGATGGGACATGGAGGGAGGTGGTGATGGGGACACGGTTGTTGGGTGACAAGGGACACCAGTATGGGGGGACACCAGTATGGGGGGGACAGGAGGCACCAGCATAGGAGGGGACACCAGTATGGGGGGGACACTAGTATGGCGGGGACAGGAGACATCAGCATAGGGGGGGACACCAGTATGGGGGGACACCAGTATGAAGGGGACAGGAGACATCAGCATAGGGGGGGACACCAGTATGGGGGGACACCAGCATGGGGGGGACAGGGGACACCAGTACATGGGGTAACAGGGACTCTCAGGTGACCCCATCACACCAGGCAACAGGGACCCTGGGGTGACAAAGGGTGACAAACCCCCACTGTCCCCCCACAACCCCTCAAAACTGCCTTTGCAACATCCCTGGGGGCTCCCCCTCGGTGTCACCAATGTCCCCAAGTGTTCCTGTCCCCTCCTCAATACACCAGGTGACACCACACCTCAACCTGTGGGGTGACAACCCCCCAACTGTCCCCCTCCGACTCCCCAAAAATGCCCCCGCGGTGTCCCTGGGGGGCCTCCCCTTGGCACCACCCATGTCCCCACGTGTCCCCAAGTGTCCCCAGTGTCATTGTCACCTCCTTGATGAGCTCGGACTGTCCCACGGAGTAGCTGTAGTTGGCGATGAGGCTGGCGATGCCCACGTAGGAGCGCACCAGTTCGGCCAGTAAGCGCAGGATACTGGAGGTGGGGAGGAGGGGACGGGTGGCCTTGGCCCGGGGACGCTCGTCCCCACGCTCCCCGTCCTTCTCCTTCCGCCCCTCCCCGGGGCTGCCACCTGCAGGGGACACGGTGGGGACATGAGGGGACATCGTGGGGACATTGGGGATGGGGACATTAGGAGGTTCAGGGGAACATCGGGGGGCTCAAGGATGTGGAGGGGACATTTAGGAAACACTGAGGGACTTGGGGACCTGAAAGGGACATCAGGGGATTGGGGACACTGAGGAGCTCAGGGACATCAAAATATTTGCGGGGAGTGGAGGGGACGTGGGGGGCTAAAGGACACAAAGGAGATTGTGAAAAGCTTTGGGGACACAGAAGGGACGTTGAAGGTCTTGGGGACAGGGAAGGGATGTTGTAGGGCCCTGGCGACAGGAAGGGGACCCCGAGGGGACGTTTGGGGGTTCAGAGGCAGAAAGGGGACATTGGAGGGGGACAACAATGGGACATTGGGGGGAAACGCCGCTACCTTCTCCCTGGGGGGTCCCCGAGGGTGGCGTCTCTGCGGTGGCTCCGTCAGCACCAAAAACCTGGGTCTGTGGGGCCAGGGGGGGGACATCAGAGCTGGGGGGGCCCCCCAAAACCCCCCATGAACCTCCCTGCACCCCAAAAACCCCACACACACCCCAAAAATCCCCCCCTTCCCCAAGCCTCCTTTCCCCCTCAGCACCCCATATCCCTCCCAGCAGCCCAAAAATCCCCCCTTGAACCCCTCAAATCCCCCCCCGGCACCCCAAAAATCCCCCCTTGAACCCCCCAATTCCCCCCTCCGAACCCCAAAACCCCCACGGACGTTGATGGCGAAGCCGGCGGGGGGGTCGAAGTCAGGGGGCGGCCGCGTGAGGCTGCGGTACTGCTGGTACATGTCGTCCCCGATGTCGGACAGGAGCTGGCTCACCTCGGGGGGGGCGGTGGTTTTGGGGTCCCCCTTGTCACCTTTTGGGGGAGGAAAAGCAGCTAAATAAGGGAAGGCGCCTCTAAAGAAAGGATTGGGGGACACACCCCCGGCAAAGAAAGGGCTTGGGGACACCACAAAATTATCACAGTGTGGGGGGGGTGTCCTGCTGGGGACACCCCAGTTCTAGACACCAGGTCTACCCAATTCTGGGGACATGCCAGTTCTAGACACCAGGTCTACCCCAATTCTGGGGACACCCCAGTTCTAGACACCAGGTCTACCCCAATTCTGGGGACATGCCAGTTCTAGACACCAGGTCTACCCCAATTTGGGGACACCCCAGTTCTAGACACCAGGTCTACCCCAATTCTGGGGACACCCCAGTTCTGGACACCAGGTCTACCCCAATTCTGGGGACATACCACTTGTGCGGGGGGACATCCCATTTGTGGGGGGGATATCCCATCTGGGGGGGGGACATCCCATTTCTAGGGGGTCATCCCATTTTCGGGGGGGACATCCCACTCTTGTGAGGGGCACCCCAGTATCCCCCTCCACCATGTGCATGCCACTCCCTGGGGGCACCCCAATTCACACCCCCCAACACAAGAGCACCCCGATTTTCCTCACTGCTCCCAAACTCCCCCAGGGGAAAGGGGGGTTAATTCCCACGGGGGACCCCCCCAAAAGAACCAAGCGGGGTACCCTCATCGGGGGGGGCGTGGTAGGCGGCCAGAGCGTTGAGCATGTCGTAGATCACGTCCTTGATGGGGTCGGGGATGGGGGGCAGCGGCGACGGCTTCACCGGCGTCGTCTTCACCAGCTGCACCGCGTTGGGGCCCTTGATGCGCAGGTTCTCAAACTCCTCGTCCGACGCTGGGGGGGGCGGGAAAAAAGGGGCGGTCAGGAGGTCCCCAAAAGTTTTGGGGGGTGGCCTGTGTCACCCTATAAAGAGTTTGTGGGTGCTGGAGGTGTAGGGACGCGTTTTGGGGCTAAAGAACGTGGTTTTGGAGCCCTGATGCACGGGTTGGCAAAATATCTTGTTTGAAGCTGGTGGGGGGGTGAAAAATGGGGGGATCAGGGGTCCCCAAGGATGTGGGGGACCCCCCTGTGTCACCCCATAAAGGGTTTGTGGGTGCCAGAGCTGTACGGACCCATATTTTGGGGCTAAAGGGACCCCTGGGACGCATATTTGGGGGGTAAAGGGACCTCTAAACCCCTATTTTTTGGTCAGGAGGATCCCTGGGACCCCAATTTGAAGCCTCAAGCCCCCTTGGGACCCCAGTTTGGAGTTACAGGGACTGCTGGGACCCCAGTTTGGAGCCACAAGCCCCCCCAGAATCCCCATTTGGAGCTCAGGGACCCCAATCTGAAGCCCAAATCCCCCCTAGAACCCCATTTTGTGGCTATAGGGACCCCAGTTTGGAGCTCAGGGACCCCAATCTGAAGCCCAAATCCCCCCTAGAACCCCATTTTGGGGCTACAGGGACCCTAGTCTGGCTCTCAAGGACCCCAATCTGAAGCCCAAATCCCCCCTTGAACCCCATTTTGGGGCTATAGGGACCCCAGTTTGGAGCTCAGGGACCCCAATCTGAAGCCAAAATCCCCCCTTGAACCCCATTTTGGGGCTACAAGGACCCTAGTTTGGCTCTCAGGGACCCCAATTTGAAGCCCAAATTCCCCCTTGAACCCCATTTTGGGGCTACAGGGACCCTAGTTTGGCTCTCAGGGACCCCAATTTGAAGCCCAAATCCCCCTGAGAAGCCCATTTTGGGGCTCTAAGGACCCCAATCTGAAGCCCAAATCCCCCCTTGAACCCCATTTTGGGGCTCTAAGGACCCCAATCTAAAGCCCAAATCCCCCCTTGAACCCCATTTTGGGGCTACAGGGACCCCAGTTTGGCTCTCAGGGACCCCAATTTGAAGCCCAAATCCCCCGAGAACCCCATTATGGGGCTCTAAGGACCCCAATTTGAAGCCCAAATCCCCCCTGGAGCCCCATTTTGGGGCTCTAAGGACCCCAATCTAAAGCCCAAATCGCCCCTTGAAGCCCATTTTGGGGCTATAGGGACCCTAGTCTGGCTCTCAAGGACCCCAATCTGAAGCCCAAATCCCCCCTTGAACCCCATTTTGGGACTACAGGGACCCCAGTTTGGCTCTCAGGGACCCCAATTTGAAGCCCAAATCCCCCCTGGAGCCCCATTTTGGGGCTCTAAGGACCCCAATCTGAAGCCCAAATCCCCCCTGGAGCCTCATTTTGGAGGCGCAGGGACCCCCCCATGCCACCCTGCTCCGGATCCGCGTCCCCGCCGCGTCCCCCCCGTCTCACCGGTGCCGGAGCCGCGGGGGGCGGGCAGGGCGATGCGCACGCAGGCCGTGGCCACCTCGGTGAAGAGCTGGGGGCTGCGGCAGGCGGCGGGGCCCAGCACCCGCAGGATGTAGTTGATCTCGCGGGACCCCAGACTCCCCGAAACCACCCCCGACGTGGTGCTGCCCGCCCCGCTGGTGGCCGCCGAACGCACCACCTGGGGACACGGGGACGGTGAGGGGACCCACACCGGACCTGCGAGCCCGATGGTCCCCATCCCAGTGTCCCTTTGTCCCCAGTGTCCCCTTGTCCCCTGAATCCTGATCTCCTCCACCCCAGTGTCCCCCAGATGCCCAATTCCCCGATCCCCTTGTCCCCAACCCCTCAATTCCATGATTCTCTTGTCCCCAGTGCACTCAGCTCCCCAACTCCATGATCCCCTTGTCCCCAGCCCCTCAACTCCCCCACCCCTTTGTCCCCAACATCCCCTTGTCCCCAACCCTTCCACTCCATAACCCCTTGTCCCCAATTCCATGATCCCCTTGTTCCCAACTTCTCCACTCCATAATCCCCTTGTTCCAAACCCCTCAAGTCCGTGATCCCCGTGTCCCCAACCCCTCTGCTCCATGATCTCCTTGTCCCCAACCCCTCCGCTCCATGATCCCCTTGTCCCCAATTCCTCCATCCCCTTGTCACCAACTCCATGATCCCCTTGTCCCCAACCCTTTGATCCATGATCTCGTTGTCCCCAACCCCTCCACCCCATGATCCCCTTGTCCCCAACCCTTTGATCCATGATCTCCTTGTCCCCAACCCCTCCACTCCATGATCCCCTTGTCCCCAATTCCTCCATCCCCTTGTCCCCAACTCCATGATCCATCCCCTTGTCCCCAAACCCCTCTGCTCCACGATCCCCTTGTCCCTAATCCCTCTACTCCATGATCTCCTTGTCCCCAACCCCTCCACCCCATGATCCCCGTGTCCCCAACCCCTCCACTCCATGATCCCCGTGTCCCCAACCCTTTGATCCATGATCTCCTTGTCCCCAACCCCTCCACTCCATGATCCCCTTGTCCCCAATTCCTCCATCCCCTTGTCCCCAACTCCATGATCCATCCCCTTGTCCCCAAACCCCTCCGCTCCACGATCCCCTTGTCCCTAACCCCTCTGCTCCATGATCCCCTTGTCCCCAACCCCTCCACCCCATGATCCCCGTGTCCCCAACCCCTCCACCCCATGATCCCCGTGTCCCCAACCCCTCCACCCCATGATCCCCGTGTCCCCAACCCCTCCACCCCATGATCCCCATGTCCCCAACCCCTCCGCTCCATGATCCCCTTGTCCCCAACCCCTCCGCTCCATGATCCCCTTGTCCCCAACCCCTCCACCCCATGATCCCCGTGTCCCCAACCCCTCTGATCCATGATCTCGTTGTCCCCAACCCCTCTACCCCATGATCCCCTTGTCCCCAACCCTTTGATCCATGATCTCGTTGTCCCCAACCCCTCTACCCCATGATCCCCTTGTCCCCAACCCTTTGATCCATGATCTCGTTGTCCCCAACCCCTCCGCTCCATGATCCCCTTGTCCCCAATTCCTCCATCCCCTTGTCCCCAACTCCATGATCCATCCCCTTGTCCCCAAACCCCTCTGCTCCACGATCCCCTTGTCCCTAACCCCTCCGCTCCATGATCCCCTTGTCCCCAACCCCTCCACCCCATGATCCCCGTGTCCCCAACCCCTCCACCCCATGATCCCTGTGTCCCCAACCCCTCCACCCCATGATCCCCGTGTCCCCAACCCCTCCACCCCATGATCCCCGTGTCCCCAACCCCTCCGCTCCATGATCCCCATGTCCCCAACCCCTCCGCTCCATGATCCCCTTGTCCCCAATTCCTCCATCCCCTCATCACCAACTCCATGATCCCCGTGTCCCCAACCCCTCCACCCCACGATCCCCTTGTCCCCAACCCCTCCACCCCATGATCCCCGTGTCCCCAGCCCCTCTGACCCCCTCGCGTGTCCCCCCACCTTCTCCATGGTGTGCCGCAGGGTGCAGGGCTCCTCGATGATGTGCCGGAAGAGGAGGGTGAGCAGCGGGAGGAAGCCGGTGAAGGCCGAGCTCTGGCTGAGCCCCAGGATGGTGCGGGTGCTGCGCAGCTCGGCCAGCAGCAGCGCGTGCTGGTGCTGCCGCGTCAGCCGCAGGCACAGCCGCAGGGCGGCGTGCAGCGTGTCGGGGTCCACCGGCACCCCCAGCATGCTCACGCAGGCGCGCAGGATGGTGGGGATGGATTCCTCGGCCAAACCGCGCACCGGGGGGGTGTCGGGACCCTCCCACGACGTGGGGTCTTCTTGGGAGGGGGAGAAGGGAGATGGGGACGAAGGGGCGGCCGAGGCGTCGTCGTCCGGTGGGGGGTCTGGGGCTGGGGGGAGAAGAGAGGGGGGTGAGCACCCCAAAAAGGGGGGACACACCCCTATGGTCTTCCTGACGCCCTCTAAAAAGGGGGACACCTGCCCATGGCCCCCCTGACACCTCCAAAAAGGGGACACACCCCCATGGCCTCTCTGACCCCCCCACGGCCTCTCAGACCCTGTTATGGGCCCCCTGACGTCCCCAAAAAAGAGGACACACCCCCATGGCCTCTCTGACCCCCCCACGGCCTCTCAGACCCTGTTATGGGCCCCCTGACACCCCTAAAAAGGGGGACGCACCCCCATGGCCTCCCTGACACCCTCCAAAAAGGGGGACACACCCTCATGGCCTCCCTGAGCCCCCATGGTCTCTCAGACCCCATTATGGTCTCCCTGACATCCCCAAAAAGGGGGACACCCCCCCATAGCCTCCCTGACACCTCCAAAAAGGGGGACATACCCCTATAGCCTCCCTGATGCCCCCATGGCCTCTCAGACCCCGTTATGGGCCCCCTGACCCCCCCACGACATCCCTGACACCCCCAAAAAGGGGGACACCCCCCCATGGCCTCTCAGACCCCATTATGGGCCCCCTGACCCCCCCATGGCCTCCCTGACACCCCCCAAAAAGAGTGGCACCCCCCAAATCCTGCCTGACCCCCCCAGAGGCTCCCTGACCCCCCCCATAGCCCCTGAATCTTCCCCCCAGCCCCAAATACCAGTGCTGTGCCCCTTTCCCCACTGAGCTCCCCCCAAACCACAGACCCCCCAACTTTGTGGGTGCAGGGACGTGGGTCAGCCCCCCCATGGCCTTTCTGACCCCCCCATGGGCTCCCTGACCCCCCATAAACCATCAATTTGAAGCTGCCAACCCCCCCCCATCCAGGACCCAGTTTTGGAGCCACATGGACCTCTCTGACCCCCACCATGGCCTCTTGGATGCCCCCCAACATCCTGGAACCCCCACCATGGTCCCCAAATCCCCCCCACTCACCAGGGGGCTCCTCTTTGCCCCGTCCCTCCGTGTCCCTCCCGTCCTCGCTGTCCCCTCCTGTTGTCCCCCCCCCTTTTCCCGCTCGGGGGGGGCGCAGCAGTGTCAGCATCACCGGCCGCCGGTTCCCCGTCTCCTCGTTCACCTGGGGGGGACAGGGTGACAGTGAGGGGGGGGACAATGTGACAATGACAGGGGGGACAATGTGACAATGATGGGGGGACAGGGTGACAATGAGGGGGGGGACAATGTGACAATGACGGTGGGGACAATGTGACAATGATGGGGGGACAGGGTGACAATGAGGGGGGGGACAATGTGACAATGACGGGGGGACAATGTGACAATGATGGGGGGACAGGGTGACAGTGAGGGGGGGGACAATGTGACAATGACGGGGGGACAATGTGACAATGATGGGGGGACAGGGTGACAATGAGGGGGGGGACAATGTGACAATGACGGTGGGGACAATGTGACAATGATGGGGGGACAGGGTGACAATGAGGGGGGGGACAATGTGACAATGACGGGGGGACAATGTGACAATGATGGGGGGACAGGGTGACAGTGAGGGGGGGGACAATGTGACAATGACGGTGGGGACAATGTGACAATGATGGGGGGGACAATGTGACAATGAGGGGGGAACAACGTGACAACAAGGGGGGAAGAACAATAGAAGGGGTGACAACGAGGGGGTGACCCCTCCTGGGGGGGTCCCAGTGCCCCCAGTACCTGCAGTATGGTGGTGACCTGGACTAGAGGGGGACAACAGGGGGGGGTGACAACAAAGATGGTGACAGCTCAGGGGGCTGACAATCTCAATGGTGACAATGAGAGGAAGGAGACAATGGGGGTGTGTGATAACGGGGCGGTGACAATGGGGGGGTGACAATGCAGGGGGTGACAATGCGGAGTGGTGACAATGACACAGGTAACAACGAGGGGGAGGTGACAACAAGGTGGTGACAAAGAGGGGTGTCCCCTTCCCAGTACCGGTACCAGTGACCCCAGTACCTGGACAAAAAGGGGGTGACAACAGGAGGGGTGTGATGGTGAGAAGAGGGTGTCAACCAGGGAAGAGGTGACAACAAGGGGGTGTCTCCAGTGTGTCACCCACCCAGTGACTGTCCCAGTGCTCCCAGTACCTGCACCGTGGAGGCAAACAGGCCAAGAAAGGGTGACAACAAGGGGTGTGGTGATACAAGGGGTGTGACAACGAGAGCGGTGTGATGATGAGAACGGGGTGACAACAAGAGGGGAGATGATGACATGGGGGTGTCCCCCGTGTTCCCCCCGCCCTGTGGGGCTCCCAGTGCCCCCAGTACCTGCACCATGGTGGTGAACTGGACGGTGTAGCGGCGGCGGCCGGCGGTGAAGCGCACGCTGGGCTCGCCCCCGCGCCAGGCGGCGTCGATGGTGCTGTTGTTGCTGGCGCTGTAGCTGCACCAGCGCCCGGAGCGGTCGTCGAACCAGCGCCACGTGTTGCCACCAAACTGGAGATACTGGGAGGGGAACAGGGTTGCAGGGGGGGGAGGTCAGATGGGTGTCCCCACACTCGTGTCACCCGCTCGGAGTGACACCAGGGGTTGTGTCTGGATACGGTGACCATGGGCGTGGGGTGATTGTCACTGTCACCAGGAGTCTGTGTCACCCCAGGACCCCGCGTGAACCCCCCACCAAGACACCATATCCTCACCCAGGACACATTGTCCCCCCCAGGACACAATGTGACCCCCCCCCCCCCGACACAATGTGATCCCCAGGACCCATATGACCCCTCCAGGAACCATATGACCCCTCCAGGACCCATATGAACCCCCCTGGCTCCCATATGTCCCTCAGGACCCATATGACACCCCCCCAGGACCCCATGTGTCCCCCAGGACCCATATGACCCCATGTGACCCCCAGGACCCATGTGACCCCTAGGACCCCATGTGTCCCCAGGACCCATATGAACCCCCAGGACCCATGTGACACCCTAGGACCTCGTGTGACCTCCAGGACCCCATATGACCCCCCAGGACCCCATTTGACCCCCTCAGGACCCCATGTGACCCCACCAGGACCCCATGTGATACCCAGGACCTGTATGACCCTCAGGACCCCATATGACCCTACCAGGCCCCCCATGTCCCCCCAGGACCCCATATGACTCTCCTGGACTCCACATGACCCCCCCCCCCCATGGACCCCATGTGATCCCCAGACCCCCGTGTGACCCCCAGGACCCCATATGACCCCCTCAGGACCCCATATGACCCCTCATGTTCCCCCCCCCCCCCCACCTTATTCATCTGCGCCCTCCGCTTGGACGACACGGCCGTTTTCTCGTAAAAATCAATGAGCAGCAAAACCGGCGTGATCCACCTTTTGAGGGGGGAAAAAACAGCCTAAATCATCAACAGGGGGTTTTGGGGGTGCTGGGGGGTGTTTGGGGGTCACCCCCCACACTTACTTGGGGGTCTGCACCTCCTTGTGCTCTTTGGCAGCCTGGAGACAGGGCTGAACCACCTCCAGGAGCTTGATGAGGACGTCCAGGACGCAGCTGGATTCCACCACCCGCGCACACGGCAGCTTCAGCTCCTGCACAAAACGCACGTAAATACCCCAAAAATACAGAAATCCCCCAAAATAATCCGAAACTGCCCTGGAGACACCTAAAAACAGCCCCCGGAATAACCAAAACGCCCTAAATCCAGCCCCAAAATAACCAAAAGCCCCTAAAGCCAGCCCCAAAAAGCCAAAACTGCCCTCTGAAAGAAGCTAAAACGCCCCCCAAAAACACCCAAAGTGTCCCTAAAATAAGCAAAACGCACTAAAACCAGCCCCAAAATAGGCGAAACGCACTAAAACCAGCCCCCAAAAGAAGCGAAACGCACTAAAACCAGCCCCAAAATAGGCGAAACGCACTAAAACCAGCCCCCAAAATAAGCGAAACACACTAAAACCAGCCCCAAAATAGGCGAAACGCACTAAAACCAGCCCCAAAATAGGCGAAACGCACTAAAACCAGCCCCAAAATAGGCAAAACGCACTAAAACCAGCCCCAAAATAGGCAAAACGCACTAAAACCAGCCCCAAAATAGGCAAAACGCACTAAAACCAGCCCCCAAAATAAGCGAAACACACTAAAACCAGCCCCAAAATAGGCGAAACGCACTAAAACCAGCCCCAAAATAGGCGAAACGCACTAAAACCAGCCCCAAAATAGGCAAAACACACTAAAACCAGCCCCCAAAATAAGCGAAACGTGCTAAAATCAGCCCCAAAATAAGTGAAACAACTTAAAACCAGCCCCAAAATAGGCGAAACCCACTAAAACCAGCCCCAAAATAGGCGAAATGCACTAAAACCAGCCCCCAAAATAAGCAAAACGCACTAAAACCAGCCCCAAAATAGGCAAAACACACTAAAACCAGCCCCCAAAATAAGCGAAACGTGCTAAAATCAGCCCCAAAATAAGTGAAACAACTTAAAACCAGCCCCAAAATAGGCGAAACCCACTAAAACCAGCCCCAAAATAGGCGAAACGCACTAAAACCAGCCCCAAAATAGGCAAAACACACTAAAACCAGCCCCCAAAATAAGCGAAACGTGCTAAAATCAGCCCCAAAATAAGTGAAACAACTTAAAACCAGCCCCAAAATAGGCGAAACCCACTAAAACCAGCCCCAAAATAGGCGAAACGCACTAAAACCAGCCCCCAAAATAAGCAAAACGCACTAAAACCAGCCCCAAAATAGGCAAAACACACTAAAACCAGCCCCCAAAATAAGCGAAACGTGCTAAAATCAGCCCCAAAATAAGTGAAACAACTTAAAACCAGCCCCAAAATAGGCGAAACCCACTAAAACCAGCCCCAAAATAAGCGAAACGCACTAAAACCAGGCCCAAAAACCCCATACCACCAACACAGAAACCCCATTCCCCCTAAATCCCCCCAAAAACATCAAAACCCCCATAAAAACCCCCAAAATTCCACATTTTCCCTCATAAAAAGGTGATTTTTGAGGAGAAAGTTGGCGTGAGGAAAACCTGGTGAATGTTTCTATCGCTGTTATGAGGAGAAGCGACCCCGGGGCGCCCCCCAACCCCTGTGTGTGGTCCCCCCCGGGTTTTGGGGTGTCCCCCGGGTTTTGGGGTGTCCCCCTGGTTTGGGGTGTCACCTCGAAGAGGAGGGTGAGCAGGAGGATGCGAGTGGCCAGGTTGGAGGCCTGGGGCAGCGTGGCCATCTGGCTGATCCACTCGGACACGGTCTTGGTGTCGCTGGTGGTGAGGGGCAGCGCTGCCTTGATCAGCACGTCCGCCGCGTCCCACACCTGCAAAACGGGGGGGTTGGGGAAATTCGGGGGGTTTTGGGGGGGAGGAAGGGGGTTGAGGGGGAGAAAAAGAGGTTTTGGGGGGAGAAATGGGGGTTTGGGGGGAGAAAAGGGAGGTTTGAGGGAAGGAAAGGGGGTTTGGGGGGGGAAAGGGTGTGAGGGGAACAGAAGGAATTTGGCGGGAAAAATGGGGGATGAGGAGAAAAATGGGGTTTAGGGAGAAATAAAGGGGTTTAAGGGGAGAAAAAGGGGTTTTAGGGGGAGAAATGGGGGTTTGGGGGGAGAAAAGGGAGGTTTGAGGGAAGGAAAGGGGGTTTGGGGGGGGAAAGGGTGTGAGGGGAACAGAAGGAATTTGGCGGGAAAAATGGGGATTGAGGGTAAAATGGGGGTTTGGGGGGCAAAATGGGGTTTGAAGAGGAGAAAAAGGGGATTTAGGGGGAGAAAAATGGGTTTTGGGGGGTGAAATGGGGATTTGAGGGGAGAAAAGGGTATGAGGGGTACAGAAGAAATTTGGCGGGAAAAATGAGGGATGAAGGAAAAATGGGGTTTGGGGTGAAATAAAGGGGTTTAAGGGGAGAAAAAGGGGTTTTAGGGGGAGAAATGGGGGTTTTGGGGAGAGAAATGGGGGATTTGGGGGGGGAAAATGGTGTGCGGGGAGCAGAAAGAATTTGGCGGGAAAAACGGGGGATGAGGGAAAAATGGGGTTTGGGGGGCAAAATGGGGTTTGAAGGGGAGAAAAAGGGGTATTAGGGGGAGAAAAAGGAGTTTTGGAAGGAGAAAAAGGGGTTTCAGAGGAAGAAAAAGGGGTTTTAGAGGAACAAAAAGAGGTTTTAGAGGGAGAAAAAGGGTTTGGGGGAAGAAAAGGGGGTTTGGGGGGCAGAAAGGGTGTGAGGGGAATGGAAGGAATTTGGCGGGAAAAACGGGGGATGAGGGGAAAATGGGGTTTGGGGGGAGAAAAAGGGTTTTTTTGGGGAAAAAAGGGGTTTTAGAAGAAGAAAAAGGGATTTTGGAGGAAGAAAAGGGGCTTTTAGAGGAGAAAAGGGGGTTTTAGGGGGAGAAAAGGGGGTTTCAAGGGGAGAAAAAGGGGTTTGAGGGGAACTGGAAGAGGGATTTGGAGCAACTAAAATGGGAATTTGAGGTCAAAAACAGCGGTTTGGGCTCAGAAATAGGGTTTTGGGGGGTGAAAAAGAGGTTTAAGGGAACCATGAGAGGATTTGAGGGTAGAAAACAGCCTCGGGAAGTAGGAGAAGGGGTGTAAAAGAGGCCAAAGGGCGGGCTGCGGACCTGCTTGACCACCTGGCGCAGCACCGAGTCGCGGTAGGCGGCGCCGTTGCGCTTGACCGCCGTCATGATGAGGTCGCAGACGCGGTAGACGGTGTCGGGCAGCTCGTCCAGCAGCTGCGAGCAGCCGGGCAGCATGGAGTCGGTGAACGCCAGCAGCTCCGAGGCCTCCAGCGGCTCGGCCCCCTCGAACTTCTCCAGGCACTTGGCTTCTTCCTCCTCCTGGCGCTCGCGGGCGCGACGTTCCTCCTCCTCCTTGCGGCAGGCGGCTTCCTGCGGGGAGACGGGGACACGGGGGTCGGGGGGAAACGGGGTCGCAAGGGGAGACGTGGGGGTCGGGGATGTAAATGGGTTCAACAGCATGAATGGGGTTCAAGGGGGTGAACAGAGTCACGAGGGGATGAATGGGGTTCAGGGGGGAAATGGGGTGGCAAAGGGATGAATGGGGTTCAAGGGCATGAATGGGGTTCAAGGGGGTGAATAGGGTTCAAGGGTGTGAATGGGGTGGCAAAGGGATGAATGGGGTTCAAGGGGGTGAATGCGGTTCAGGGGGGAAATGGGGTGGCAAAGGGATGAATGGGGTTCAAGGGCATGAATGGGGTTCAGGGGGGAAATGGGGTGGCAAAGGGATGAATGGGGTTCAAGGGCATGAATGGGGTTCAGGGGGGAAATGGGGTGGCAAAGGGATGAATGGGGTTCAAGGGCATGAATGGGGTTCAAGGGGATGAATGGGGTCACAAGGGGATCAATGGGGTTCAGGGGGAAACAGGGTCATCACAAGGGGATGAATGGGGTTCAAGGGGATGAACGGGGTTCGGGGGCAAATGGGGTCACAAGGGGATGAACGGGGTTCAAGAGGTTAAACGGGGTCACAAGGGGATGAATGGGGTTCAGGGGGTTAAATGGGGTCACAAGGGGATGAATGGGGTTCAAGGGGATGAGTGAGGTCCAAGGGGTTAAACAGGGTCACGGGATGAATGGGGTCACAAGGGGATGAATGGGGTGACAAAGGGAGAAAGAGGGATCGGGGGCAATGGGGTCATAAGGGGACGAATGGGGTTCAAGGGCATGAATGGGAATCAACGGCATGAATGGGGTTCAAGGGATTAAGCGGGGTCACAAGGGGATGAATGGGGTTCAAGGGGACGAATGGGGTTCAAGGGGTTAAACAGGGTCACAAGGGAATGAATAGGGTTCAGAGGGTTAAACAGGGTCACAAGGACATGAATGGAGTCCAAGGAAATGAATGGGGTCCAAGGGGTTAAACAGGGTCACAAGGGGATGAATGGGGTGACAAAGGGAGAAAGAGGGGTCAGGGGGCAACGGGGTCATAAGGGGATGAATGGGGTTCAAGGGCATGAATGGGTATCAAGGGCATGAATGGGGTTCAAGGGGATGAATGGAAATCAGGGGTTAAACAGGGTCACAAGGAGATGAATGGGGTTCAAGGGGATGAATGAGGTTCAAGGGGTTAAACGGGGTCACAAGGGGATTGATGGGGTTCAGGAGTTAAATGGGGTTACAAAGGGATGAAGGGGGTTGAAGGGCATGAATGGGGTTCAGGGGGTCAAACAGGGTCACAAGGGGATGAAGGGGGTTCAAGGGCATGAATGGGGTTCAGGGGGGAAACGGGGTCACAAGGGGATGAATGGGGTTCAGGGGGGAAACGGGGTCACAAGGGGATGAATGGGGTTCAGGGGGGAAACGGGGTCACAAGGGGATGAATGGGTTCAGGGGGTCAAACGGGGTCACGAGGGGATGAATGGGGTTCAGGGGGGCAAGCGGGGTCACAAGGGGATGAATGGGGTTCAGGGGGGCAAGCGGGGTCACAAGGGGATGAATGGGGTTCAGGGGGTCAAACGGGGTCACGAGGGGATGAATGGGGTTCAGGGGGGCAAGCGGGGTCACGAGGGGATGAATGGGGTTCAAAACAGGGTTAGGTGGGGCACAAAAATGGGGTCGGAATAAGACAAAAAGGGTCGGTGTGGCACAAGATGGGGCCGAGGGACCACGAGCCCAATTCGGGGGCTGCGAACCAGAGCGTGGGGGTGGGAAATGGGGGGCTGGGGTCCCACCCTGACCCCCCACTGCCCCCCACACACCTCGGGGGACTCGGCGCGCTGGTCCATGGGGATGTCCTGGCCCAGGACATGGCGATGGCGCGCATCATCTGATCCTCCTCCGACATGCTCAGGTCCTTTGGGGGGGTCAGGGAATGTTTTAAGGGGCGGGGAAGTTTTGGGGACCCCCCCTGGTTTCTGGGACCCCGTTTCTTACCCGGACGACCCCCCCCATGAGGGGGGGCGGGTGGGTGAGCAGGTATTCGGTGGCCTGTTCCATGGTGTTGGTGTTGAGCAGAGCCTCCATGGCGTGTTCCCGACTGAAGCCCATGTCCATCAGCTACAGGAATAGGGGCGTTTGGGGTTAAAAACGGCAAGTTTGGGAAAAACGGGGGGGGGTGAGGAGAAATAAGGGGGTTTGAAGATTAATTAGGGGGTTTGAGGGGGGAAAAAAGGGGTTTGAGAGGGGGAAAAAGGGGGTTTGAGGGGGAACAGGAGGGGATTTGGGGGGAACAGAGGGATTTGGGGGGACAAGACAGGGGTTTGGGGGGAGAAAAAGGGGGTTGAGGAGAAGTAAAAGGGGATTTGGGGGGGGGGGGGGGAGAAGGAATTTGGGAGGACAAAAGGGAATTTGGGGTCAGAAAAGGGGTATGGGGGGTGAAAAAGGGGTTTCGGGGGGCCTGGAAATTTGGGGGGGGGGCAAAAGGTGACAAGAAGGATGAGAAGAAGCTGAGAAAGCAGAAAAGGTTTGGGGGGATGAGAAGAGATTTGGGGGGATAAGAAGAGATTTGGGGGGGGATGAGATTTGGGGACAATAGAAAGTTTGGGGGGGACCAGAAGAGGTCTGGGGGGGACAAGGGAAGTTTGTTGGGGGATCAGAAGTTTGGGGGGACCAAAAGAGATGTGGAAGAATCAGAAAGATTTGGGGGGACCAGGAGAGATTTAGGGGGACCAGGAGAGGTTTGGAGACAATAAGAAGTCTTGGGGGGGGCTAGAAGAGGTTTGGGGCGACCAGAAAATGTTCTGGGGGTGACCAGAAGCTTTAGGGGGACCAGAAGCAGTTTGGAAGCAGCCGGAGCCCCATGGACGCTCAGCAAACCCCTGAGCGAACGCCGCGCGTGTTCCGGAGGGGATTTTGGGGTGAGCAAAGCGGATTTTGGGGTGTCCCACCTGCTGCAGCTGCTGCTGGTTGACCTGGGGCTCCCGGCGGGGGTCCCCCCTCGTCGGCGCCCCCCGGCTCGTCGTCGCTGGGCCGGGCGCCCTCGCGCTCGCGGCCCAGGCGCTGCCGCACCAGCGGCTCCCCGCGCAGGATGTGGCACAGGATGGCCAGCATGGACTCGGCCATGCGGCCCCCGTACACCTTCAGCGGGCGCCGGTTCCACAGCTGCTTGATGCACGTGAAGGCCGCCTGCGGGGGACAGCGGGGGACGCTTGGGGACACGTTTCAGGTGGGTTTGGGGGGTTTCGGGGGAGGGAAAGGGGATTTGGGGACACCCCCCACCCCGGGCTCACGTCCCATCTGGTAGGTGGAGGATCCCCATGTCCCGCACGTCCCTTATGTCCCACCACGTTCCCTGTGTTTGCGTGTCCCCATGTCCCCCCATGCCCCGTGTCCCCATGTCCCTTTTGTCTCCCCACATCCCTCGCGTCCCCTGTCCCCACGTCCTGTGTCCCCATATCCCCCATGTCCCTTTTGTTCCCCATGTCCCCCATGTCTTCCTGTTCCCCCACATTCCCCCATGTCCCTCTTGTCCCCCATATCCTTCTTGTTCCCTGTGTCCCCCATGTCCCTCTTGTCACCTGTGTCACCTGTATCCTCTGTGTTCCCCATGTCCCTCTTGTCCCCCCGCGTTCCCCATGTCCCCATATCCATGTCTTGTTGTTCCCCCACATTCCTCGTGTCCCCTGTATCCATGTCCCTCTTGTCCGCTCTGTCCCCATGTCCCCAGTGTCACCTGTGTCCTTTGTGTTCCCCATGTCCCTCTTGTCCCCCCACGTTCCCCATGACCCCTGTATCCATGTCCCTCTTGTCCCCCCACGTCCCTCATGTCCCCCCCACGTCCCCCATGTCCCCAGTGTCCCTCTTGTCCCCCCGTGTCCCCTATATCCCCAGCGTCCCTCTTGTCCCCAGTGTCCCCATATCCCTCTTGTCCCCCCCGTGTCCCCACGTCCCTCTTGTCCCCCTGTGTCCCCCACATCTCCACCTTCTGTGTGACAACCAGGAAGCGCGGGGCGCCAAAGTGGGGCTGGCCAGAGCGTTTGTGGGGCAGCGCGTGGGGCCAAAATCCCCCACATCCCCCCCAAAATCCCCTTGTCCCCCCGTGTCCCCACCTTCTGGGTGACGACGAGGAAGCGCAGGGCGCTGAAGTGGGGCTGGCCGGGCGCGGGCGGCTTGTGGGGCAGCGCGTGGGGCGAGTCCAGCACGGTGCTGGGGTTCACCATCTTCTCCACCAGCATCAGCCACGCGTCCAGGAACTCGCCCGTCCCGTCCGGCAGCTCCGGGTGCTCCAGCCCCTCGGCCACCGGCACCTTCCCCCCCATGGACAGCGCCCAGTTGAACGTCCTGGGGACACCAAAGGCCGTGAGAACAACGGGACGGACCAAACACGGGGGGGAAACGGGACAAACCAAACCAAGGGGGACACGGGATGGACCCAACACAGGGGAAACGGGACAAACCAAACCAAGGGGGAAACGGGACGGACCAAACCAAGGGGGAAATGGGACGGACCAAACCAAGGGGGAAAGGGGATAAACCAAACGAAGGGGAAACGGGACAAACCAAACCAAGGGGGAAACGGGGACAAACCAAACCAAGGGGGAAACGGGACAGACCAAACCAAGGGGGAAACGGGACAGACCAAACACAGGGGAAACGGGACAAACCAAACCAAGGGGGAAACGGGATAAACCAAATGAAGGAGGAAACGGGACGGACCAAACGAAGGGGGAAAGGGGACAAACCAAACCGAGGGGGAAAGGGGACAAACCAAACCGAGGGGGAAACGGGACGGACCAAACCAAGGGGGAAACGGGACAAACCAAACCAAGGGGGAAACGGGACGGACCAAACACAGGGGGAAACGGGACAAACCAAACCAAGGGGGAAAGGGGACAAACCAAACCAAGGGGGACACGGGACGGACCAAACCAAGGGGGACACGGGACGGACCAAACCAAGGGGGAAACAGGAAAGGGGGACAGCAAGGGAAATAGAAAGAAATAAGGGCAAAGGAAATAAGAAAAGCAAAATAAAAAGGAACAAGTAAATAAAACAAGAGGGAAAAATTAAACAGGAGAAAATAAATAGAAGGAAGTAAAATAAATAAAAGTGCAGTAAATAGATAAAATGTGGGAAGTGAATAGAATTGCGGAAAATAAATAAAAGGGGAGAAATAAAATAGAGAAATAAATAAAAAAGGAGAAAATTAACAAATAAAGGAATAAAAAAAATAAAAAGAAAGCAAATGAAGACAAAAAATAAACAAAAAAGCATCAATAAATCAAAGCAAAGTAAATAAATAATAAAGCATTAAGCAAATAATAAAGGATTAACTAAATACTAACAGGTTAAGTAAATAATAAGGGGTTAAGTAAATAATAAGGGATTAATAAATAATAGGGGACTAAGTAAATAACAAAAGAGCAGATAATCAGAATGGTGTTTAGGGGCTGGTTTTGGGGCAGTTAGGGGGTGGGTTTGAGGCATTTTTGGAGCGGGTTTAGGGTGTTTTTGATGTGGGTTTGGGGTGTTTTCGGAGTGGTTTTGGGTGTTTTGGGGACGTGCCACTCACTCGAACAGGGCGTTGTGTCCGCCGAGCAGAGGAACTTCTGCAGCATGAGGTGATAGGGGAACTTGCGCTCGTCGAACAGCATGGGGGACGTGAAGCCCACCGAGCAGATGAAGAACGTCAGCCTGGGGGACGGGAGAGGACACGTGAGGCCCCGCCCACCACCGTGACCCCGCCCACCGGGTGCTAGGCCACACCCACTGTCTCTAAGACCCGCCCACGGGGTGCTAGGCCCCACCCACGGTGTGCTAGAACACATCCACTGTCACTAAGCCCCGCCCATGGGGTGCTAGGACACGCCCACAGGCACAAAGCCCCACCCATGGGGTGATAGGACACGCCCACTGGCACAAAGCCCCGCCCATGGGGTGCTAGGACACGCCCACCGGCACGAAGCCCCGCCCATGGGTGCTAGGACACGCCCACCGGCACGAAGCCCCACCCATGGGGTGCTAGGACACGCCCACAAGCACAAAGCCCCGCCCATGGGGTGCTAGGACACGCCCACGGGCACAAAGACCCGCCCATGGGGTGCTAGGACACGCCCACAGGCACGAAGCCCCACCCATGGGGTGCTAGGACACGCCCACCGGCACGAAGCCCCACCCATGGGGTGCTAGGACACGCCCACAAGCACAAAGCCCTGCCCATGGGGTGCTAGGACACGCCCACAGGCACGAAGCCCCGCCCATGGGTGCTAGGACACGCCCACAGGCACGAAGCCCCGCCCATGGGGTGCTAGGACACACCCACAGGCACGAAGCCCCGCCCATGGGGTGCTAGGACACGCCCACAGGCACAAAGCCCCACCCATGGGTGCCAAGCCACACCCACTGTCACTAAGGCCACCCATGGGGTGCTAGGACACACCCCTTCCTCTTGGCCCCACCCCCTCTCCCAAGGCCACGCCTTTTCTCTCCCTAACCCCGCCCCTCCACATAGCCCCACCCACTCCATTTACCCCAGCCCCACCCTCTTTCCATAGGCCACACCCACTTTCAGACACCACGCCCCTTCCCCAAGCCACACCCCCTTTCCGACACCACACCCCTTTACCCAAGACGCATCCCTTTCCAGACACCACACCCCCTTCCCCAAGCCACACCCCCATCAGACACCACACCCCCTTCCCCAAGCCACACCCCTTTCCAGACACCCCGCCCCCTTCCCAAAGCCACACCCCCTTCCCCAAGCCACACCCCTTTCCAGACACCACACCCCCTTCCCCAAGCCACACCCCCATCAGACACCACACCCCCTTCCCCAAGCTACACCCCCTTCCCCAAGCCACACCCCCTTCCCACACACCACACCCCCTTTCCAGACACTCCACCCTCTTCCCCTAGCCACACCCCCTTTCAGACACCACGCCCCTCTGCAGCCCACCCCCTTTTCCAAGCCCCACCCCCTTTCCATAGACCACGCCTCCTCTTTCCAGTCCCCACTTACTTGCCCTTCCCTGGGCACAACCCCTTCTCCCCAAGCCCCGCCCCTTTCTCCCCAAGCCCCGCCCCCTCACCCCGCAGCCCCGCCCCCTCACCGGAAGCGGGGCGTGGGGGTGTAGGGGGGGGGCTGCCAGCTGAGCCCCTTGGTGAGCAGCTTGGTGAGGGCGGAGGCCGTGGCGCGGGCGGCGGCGCTGGGCGGCGGGGGCGGCGGCGGGCGCGTGGTGGCTGCGGCGCTGCCGCACCGGGGAGCCCACGCACAGCTTCACCAGCAGCCCAAAGAGCTCGGCCAGCGCCCGGCCCAGCCGCGACGAGGCTGCGGGAGGGGGACGGGCACGTTAGGGACCCCCAAAAATACGGGGGTACCCACATCCGGCCCATGAGACTGGGGGAGACCCAGAGGGCACAGGAGGACAAGGGGACAGAGGGATGAGGGTGGGGGGGACAGTGCGATGAGGGGAGCGGGATGAGTTGGGGGGGCTTAAAATATAGGGGGGCAGCCTAGAAATATAGGGGCACCCCAGAAATATACAGGGGCACCCCAGAAATATACGGGGGCACCCCAGAAATATATGGGGGCACCCACATCCGGCCCATGAGACTGGGGGAGACCCAGAGGGCACAGGAGAACAAGGGGACAGAGGGATAAGGGGGGGGACACCATGAGTTGGGGGGGCTTGAAATATAGGGGGGCACCCCAGAAATATAGGGGGGCACCCCAGAAATATAGGGGGGCACCCACATCCGGCCCATGAGACTGGGGGAGACCCAGAGGGCACAGGAGAACAAGGGGACAGAGGGATAAGGAGGGGGGGGACACCATGAGTTGGGAGGGCTTAAAATATAGGGGGGCAGCCTAGAAATATGGGGAGCACCCCAAAAATATAGGGGACCTGGGGACCCCTACATTGAGTCCCCAACCCCAGGGGGACCCCAATGTCCAGCCCACAGTAGAACAAGGGGACAGAGGGATGAGGGTGGGGGGGACACCATGAGTTGGGGGGGCTTAAAATACAGGGGGCACCCCAGAAATATAGGGGGCACCCCAAAAATACCGGGGACCTGTGGACACCTACATTGAGTTCCCAACCCCGGGCGAACCCCAATATTCAGCAGCACAAGGACAGAGAATTTTAGGGTCTCCCTGGGTGTTTTGAGCCCCCCCCAGCTATTTTTGGGTCCCCCCAGTATTTTTGCCCCCCCCAAGGTATTTTTTGGGCACCCCAGACTATTTTAGGCCCCCCCTCAGGTATTTTTGGGCCACCCCAGGGCGTTTTTTGGACACCCCAGAATATTTCAGGGCCCCCCAGTGCATTTTTTGGGAACCCCAGAGCATTTTGCCCCCCCCCCCCCCAGGTGTTTTTGGGGCCCCCCGGGGGTATTTCTGCCCCCCTCTGGGCTGCTTTGGGGGACATTGTGACCCACCCCCCCCCCCCCCCCGAACACTTTTGGGTCACCCACGCTATTTCTGAGCCCCCCCAGGCTGCTTTGGGGGCCGTTTCGAGCCCCCCCAGGATGTTTTTGGGGCCCCAAGGGTGTTTCTGGCCCCCCCCCCAGGTGTTTTTGGGCCCCCCCCCAGAATGTTTTTGGGGCCCCAAGGGTGTTTTTGGCCCCCTCCCGGGTGATTTTGGGCCCCCCCCTGGTGTTTTTGGGCCCCCCCCCAGGATGTTTTGGGGTCCCAAGGGTGTTTTTGGGGTCCCAAGGGTGTTTTTGGGCCCCCCCCGGTGTTTTTGAGCCCTCCCAGGATGTTTTGGGGGCCCCAACGGTGTTTTTGGCCCCCCCCCCAGGTGTTTTTTGGGCCCCACCCGGGGGTTTTTGGGCCCCCCCCGGGGGTTTTTGGGCCCCCCCCGGGGGTTTTGGCCCCTCCCTGGGTGTTTTTTGGCCCCCCCCGGTGTTTTTGCCCCCCCCTCACCGGACAGCAGTGGTTTGATCTGTTTGATGCGGGCGGCCATGGCCGGGCTGATCTTGGCCTTGACCTTGGGGTCGGCGCCGCCGGGTTCGTCCGTCTCCATGGGGGCCAAGGGCTCCCCCTCCAGCCCCATCCCCTCCAGCAGCCCCCCCTGCGCCGGGGGGGGGTCACTCACCCCCCCCGCCGCCCCCCCGGCCATGGAACCTTCCGCTTCACCCTCTGGGGGGGGGGAAAGGGGGTGAGCACCCCAAAAATGCCGCCTGAACCCCATAGAGTCCCCCCTTCCATAAACCCCCCTTAACCCTAAAGCCCCCCCGAAATAAACCCCTTCCCCAAAGACCCCCCCCAATTCCCATTTACCCATAAACCCCCCCAACCCCCCCATAAACCTTTCCCTATGACCCCCCCCAACCCCCATATCCCCCTAAAAAACCCCACAACCCCCCCCAAAACCTCCACTTTTCAACCACCCCCTGTATCCCCTATAGCCCCCCCACCCCTACAGTCACCCCCACCCCCTGTATCCCTATAACCCCCCCACCCCTACAGTCACCCCCCCAAATCCTCCCCCTAAACACCCCCCCAAATAAACCCCTTCCCCAACCCCACCCCCCCCCAAAACCTTACCCCCCAATTTCCCCCTAAAACCCCCCCAAACCCTCCATTCCCCCCCCCACCCCAAGCCCCTATAGGCCCCTATAGCCCCCCTATACCGGCCCGTTTTCCCCCCTGGGGGGGGCTGGGAGCCGCTTTCTCCTCCTTGGGCACCAGCTTCTGCATGTCGGCCTGGCCGAATTCACAGCCGGGGGGGAGGCTGGGGGGGGACAAACCAATTGGGGGCGTCAGGGGGGCCCCTCAGCACCCCCCATTCCATGGGGCGCCCCCCCAATCACATGGGGTGCACCCCCCCATTCCATGGGGCGCCCCCCATCTCTGATCCCCCAAAACCATCTCTAACCCCCAGATCCTCTCTGACCCCCCCAAACACCCTGTGCCCCCCAAACCCTCTGTGACCCCCCAATCCTCTCTGACCCCCCCCCAACCACCTCTGACCTCCCCCAACCATGGGACCCCCCCAAACCCTCTGTGTCGCCCCCAACCATCTCTGACCTCCCCCAAACCATCTCTGACCCCCCAACTCTCTCTGACCCCCCAAACCATCTCTGACCCCCCCCAAATCCTCTCTGACCCCCCCAAACCATCTCTGACCCCCCAAACCATCTCTGACCCCCCCCAAATCCTCTCTGACCTCCCCAAGCCATCTCTGACCTCCCCCAACCATGGGACCCCCCCAAATCCTCTGTGTCCCCCCCCAAATCCTCTGACCCCCCCCAAACCCTCCCTGACCCCCCAAATCCTCCCTGACCCCCCAACCACGGGACCCCCCCAAATCCTCTGTGTCCCCCCCAAATCCTCCCTGACCCCCCAACCACGGGACCCCCCCAAACCCTCTGTGCCCCCCCAAATCCTCCCTGACGCCCCCAACCACGGGACCCCCCCAAATCCTCTGTGTCCCCCCCAAATCCTCCCTGACCCCCCAAATCCTCTCTAACCCACCCAAACCATCTCTGACCCCCCCAACCATGGGACCCCCCCAAACCCTCTGTGCCCCCCCAAATCCTGTCTGACCCTCCCAAATCCTCTCTGACACCCCAAACCCTCTGTGTCCCCCCTAGATCCTCTCTGACCCCCCCAAACCCCCTGTGCCCCCCCAAATCCTCCCTGACCCCCCCAACCATGGGACTCCCCTAACCATGGGACCCCCCCAAACCCTCTCTGACCCCCCCCAAATCCTCCCTGACCCCCCCAACCATGGGACCCCCCCAAATCCTCTGTGTCCCCCCCAAACCATCTCTGACCCCCCCCAAATCCTCTCTGACCTCCCCAAGCCATCTCTGACCTCCCCCAACCACGGGACCCCCCCAAACCCTCTGTGTCCCCCCAAATCCTCTCTGACACCCCCAAACCCTCTGTGTCCCCCCAAATCCTCCCTGAGCCCCCAACCACGGGACCCCCCCCACACCCTCTGTGTCCCCCCAAATCCTCTCTGACCCCCCCAAACCATCTCTGACCCCCCCCAAATCCTCCCTGACCCCCCCAAATCCTCTCTAACCCACCCAAACCACCTCTGACCCCCCCAACCATGGGACCCCCCCAAACCCTCTGTGCCCCCCCAAATCCTGTCTGACCCTCCCAAATCCTCTCTGACCCCCCCAAACCCTCTGTGTCCCCCCCAAATCCTCTCTAACCCCCCCAAACCATCTCTGACCCCCCCAAATCCTCTCTAACCCCCCCAACCACGGGACCCCCCAAACCCTCTGTGCCCCCCCAAACCCCCTGTGTCCCCCAAGCCCCCCTGCCCCCCAGCCCGCACCTGTTTGGGGTGCAGAGGGACAGCAGCACCGTGCTCTCCCAGACCAGCGAGCAGTAGAGCTGGCTCAGCTTGCCCAGCACGCTCAGCCCCAGCTGCGACCCCCACTGGTTCACCGAGATGGCGCGGATCTCGCTCTGCGGACACAACCGGCCCCGTCACCACCAACCCGCACCCGCAGCGCCGAGAGCCGAGACGGAGCCGAGCGGGGAGACCGGCACCGAAACGGGGAGACCGGCACCGAAACGGGGAGATCGGCACCAAAACGGGGAGATCGGCACCAAAACGGGGAGATCGGCACCAGAATGGGAGATCGGCACCGAAACGGGGAGATCGGCACCAGAATGGGGAGATCGGCACCAAAACGGGGAGATCGGCACCAGAATGGGGAGATCGGCACCGAAACGGGGAGATCGGCACCAGAATGGGAGAGATCGGCACCAGAATGGGGAGATCGGCACCAAAACGGGGAGATCGGCACCAAAACGGGCGAGATCGGCACCAAAATGGGGAGACCGGCACCAAAAGGGAGGAAAATGGCACCAAAACGGGGGAGATGGGCACCAGAATGGGGAGATCGGCACCAAAATGGGGGAGATCGGCACCAAAACGGGGAGATCGGCACCAAAACGGGGAGATCGGCACCAAAACGGGGAGATCGGCACCAAAACGGGGAGATCGGCACCAGAATGGGGAGATCGGCACCGAAACGGGGAGACCGGCACCGAAACGGGGAGAGATCGGCACCGAAACGGGGAGATCGGCACCGAAACGGGGAGATCGGCACCAAAACGGGGAGATCGGCACCAAAACGGGCGAGATCGGCACCAAAACGGGCGAGATCGGCACCAAAACGGGCGAGATCGGCACCAGAATGGGGAGATCGGCACCAAAACGGGGGAGACCGGCACCGAAACGGGCGAGATCGGCACCAAAACGGGCGAGATCGGCACCAGAATGGGCGAGATCGGCACCAAAACGGGGAGATCGGCACCAGAATGGGGGAGATCAGCACCAAAATGGGGGAGATCAGCACCAGAATGGGGGAGATCAGCACCAGAATGGGGAGATCGGCACCAAAATGGGGGAGACCGGCACCAAAACGGGCGAGATCGGCACCAAAACGGGCGAGATCGGCACCAAAACGGGCGAGATCGGCACCAAAACGGGCGAGATCGGCACCAGAATGGGCGAGATCGGCACCAAAACGGGGAGATCGGCACCAGAATGGGCGAGATCGGCACCAAAACGGGGAGATCGGCACCAGAATGGGGAGATCGGCACCAAAATGGGGAGATCGGCACCAAAACGGGCGAGAACGGCACCAAAACGGGCGAGATCGGCACCAAAAACGGGGGAGATCGGCACCAAAACGGGCGAGATCGGCACCAAAACGGGGGAGATCGGCACCAAAACGGGGAGATCGGCACCAGAATGGGAGAGATCGGCACCAAAACGGGCGAGATCGGCACCAGAAGGGGGAAATCGGCACCAAAACGGGGAGATCGGCACCAAAACGGGCGAGAACGGCACCAAAACGGGGAGATCGGCACCAAAACGGGCGAGATCGGCACCAGAATGGGGAGATCGGCACCAAAACGGGGAGATCGGCACCAGAATGGGGGAAATCGGCACCAAAACGGGGAGATCGGCACCAAAACGGGGAGATCGGCACCAAAACGGGCGAGATCGGCACCAAAACGGGGAGATCGGCACCAGAATGGGGGAGATCGGCACCAAAAGGGGGAGATCGGCACCAGAATGGGGGAGATCGGCACCAAAAGGGGGAGATCGGCACCAAAACGGGCGAGATCGGCACCAAAACGGGCGAGATCGGCACCAAAACGGGGGAAATCGGCACCAAAAATACTGGAAGAAATAGTTGATAAAATATATGGAAATGATACAAAAAAAAACCTCCAAAATAGGTGAAAATAACAGAAAATATAAAGGGAAAGGTAGGAAAAAATGCTGGAAAATAGGGGAAAAAATGCATGAAGATGTGGGGGAAATGAGGTGAAAAAGATGCTAAAAATGTGTGAAAAATAGAAAAGAAAAAGTGGAAAAAACCACAAACAGATGTGGAAGAAAAAAGCTGAAAAAAAAATCCAAAATAGTGAAAAATAAGAAAAAAAAAAGGTGAAAAAACACCTAAAATTGGGGGGAAAGGAGCTGAGAAAATACCCAAGAACGGCTGTAAATGCCCACAAATGGTTCCATTTCTCTGCAAGCCACGCCCCCTTTTCCCTGAGGCCACGCCCCGTCTCCGTGAGCCCCACCCCAATCCCCAGGTCACACCCCTTTTCCCAGAGGCCACGCCCCCCTCTCCATGAGCTCCACCCCAATCCCCAGGTCACACCCCTTTTCCCAGAGGCCACGCCCCCATCTCCACGAGCCCCACCCCCAATCCCCAGGTCACACCCCTTTTCCCAGAGGCCACACCCCCTCCCCACGAGCCCCGCCTCAATCTCCAGGCCACACCCGTTTTCTCACAGGCCACGCCCCCTCTCTCCAAGCCCCGCCCAAACACAGGGGGGGCGGGGGGAAGAGATGAAAAAAATACCCCAAAATGCTGGGTGGGGGGGTGTGAAAAGTGCGGAGCCCTATCCCCACTGTGGTGCCCCCCCCCCCCCAATCCTCCAGATGGTACCTGCCCTCCCATTCTCCCAATGGTACCCCCACATTCTGCCAATGCTAGCCCCCCCCACTCACCCAACGGTTTCCCCCCCATTCTCCAAGTGGTATCCCCCCATTCACCCAATGGTCCCGCCTCCAAAGCGCGGTCCCCCCCACAAAGTGCAATCCCCTTCCCCACTGAGCTGCCCCCTCCCCCCCCGCCCCATTCCCCCGCTGGTTTGTGCCACCCCCCCCCCACCCCGTTTCCCGCGCTGGTAGCTGCTTCCCGCTCCCCCCGCCCCCCCCCCTTTCCCGCGCTGGTACCTGCCCCCCCCTCCCCCCCCGTTTCCCGCGCTGGTACCTGCCCCCCCCTCCCCCCCCGTTTCCCGTGCTGGTACCTGCCCCACCCCTTCCCCCCTCCCCCCCCCGTTTCCCGCGCTGGTACCTGCCCCCCCCCTCCCCCCCGTTTCCCGCGCTGGTACCTGCGCCCCCTCCCCCTCCCGTTTCCCGCGCTGGTACCTGCCCCCTTCCCCCCCCGTTTCCCGCGCTGGTACCTGCCCCCCCCTCCCCCCCCGTTTCCCGCGCTGGTACCTGCCCGACGCGGCACGTGTGCACGAACATCATGATGTAGGCGTGCGCGGCGGTGAGCGCGTGCAGCAGGGGCGTGGCCTGCGCCGACAGCGTGGCGTCCGGCAGCGGCCCCGCCCCGCCCAGCTCGCGCAGCAGCACGGACCCTCCCGGCGCCTCGATTGGCCGGTGCAGCGGCTCGAGCGCGCCCAGCACCGCCTCCAGCTGCAGCAGCGCCTCCTGCAGCACGCGCGCCTCGTGCGACAGCGTCTGCGGGCGGGACGCGCAACGGCCAATCAGGGCACGGGCACGGCGGCCAATCAGCGAACGGGCCGACCCATGAATGAACCGACGCGGGAATGAATGAACCCAATGAATGAACGAACCGACGCGGGAATGAATGAACCCAATGAATGAACGAACCCACGCGGGAATGAATGAACCCAATGAATGAATGAACCCACGCGGGAACGCGGGGAGGGGAAATTAAATGGGGGCAAATTAAAACCGGGATTGAAAACTGGGGGAACAATTAAAACTGGGATTGAAGCTGGGAAATGAAAAGGGTGTGAGATTAAAACTGGGACTGAAGTGGGGAAAGGAAAAGGGGGTGAAATTAAAATCGGATTAAAATTGGGAAATGAAAAGCAGGTGAAATTAAAATTGGGATTGAAAATTTGTGCGGGAAACGTGGAAATTTGGGCGGGAAAAATGAAAAGTTTGGGCGGGAAACGTGGAAACTTTGGGCAGGAAGCGTGAAAAATTTGGGCGGGAAAAAGAGAATTTTGGGCGGGAAACGCGGAACATTTGGGTGGGAAACATGAAAATTTGGGCGGAAAACATGGAAACTTTGGGCGGGAAAAATGAAAATGTGGGCGGGAAATGTGAAAAATTGGGCGGGAAACGTGAACAATTTGGGCGAGAAAAAGGAAAAATTTGGGCGGGAAAAAGGAAAAATTTGGGTGGGAAACGTGGAAATTTGGGCGGGAAACCTGAAAAATTGGGCGGGAAACCTGAAAAACTGGGCAGGAAACCTGAAACCTTTGGGCGGGAAACGCGGAAAACTTTGAGCGGGAAAAACAAAAATGTGAGCGGGAAAAAGGAAAAATTTGGGCGGGAAACGCAGAACATTTGGGCGGGAAGAATGAAAATTTGGGCGGGAAAGGTGGCAATTTGGGCGGGAAAGGTGGCAATTTGGGCGGGAAAGGCGGAACATTTGGGCGGGAAAGGCGGAACATTTGGGCGGGAAAAACGGCAGTTTGGGCGGGAAAAACGGCAGTTTGGGCGGGAAAAGCAGAAATTTGGGCGGGAAAAGCAGAAATTTGGGCGGGAAAAACGGCAATTTGGGCGGGAAAAACGGGAAGTTTGGGCGGGAAAAACGGGAAGTTTGGGCGGGAAACGCGGCAGTTTGGCCGGAAAGGCGGGAAGTTTGGGCGGGAAAGGCGGCAGCTTGGGCGGGAAAGGCGGCGGTTTGGGTGGGAAAAGCGGCAGTTTGGGCGGGAAACCCGGCAATTTGGGCGGGAAAGGCAGGAAATTTGGGCGGGAAAGGCAGGAAATTTGGGTGGGAAAGGCAGGAAGTTTGGGCGGGAAAGGCGGCAGTTTGGGCGGGAAAGGCGGCAGTTTGGGCGGGAAAGGCGGCAGTTTGGGCGGGAAAGGCGGGAAATTTGGGCGGGAAACGCGGCAGTTTGGGCGGGAAACGCGGCAGTTTGGGCGGGAAACGCGGCAGTTTGGGCGGGAAAGGCGGGCAGTTTGGGCGGGAAAGGCGGGAAATTTGGGCGGGAAACCTGGCCGTTTGGGCGGGAAAGGCGGAGGCGCGCGGCTCCGGGGGGGAAGGCGGCCGTACCAGGATGGACTTGCAGACGCCGGCCACGGCCTGGCAGGCGGCCGAGGTGGGGAAGTCGACGGGCAGGTTGGGCAGCCCCAGGATGGTGACGAGCGGGCGCAGGCCGCGCTGCGCCACGAACTCCTGGCAGTGGTCGTCCGTCGTGTTGTTGCTCAGGATCGACTCCACAAACTTCATCTGAAAGGGGGAAATTGGGGAATTTGAAAAGATCTGGAGGGCTGGGGGGAGGAACTGAAGGGTTTTGAGGGGTTTTTGGGGGGTTTTGGGGGTGAAACGGCGGCTTGTCCTCACCACGTTGAGGATGTAATCCATCAGGGGGATGGGGATGCGCTCTCTCCGTGCCCACCACCCCCTGCACAAGAAATGAGAGTTTTCAGAAATAAATCAACTTTTCACCTTCAAATTTTGATTTAGCGCCTAAAAATATACATTTATCACTCAAAATGATAGGTTTTTGCCTCAAAAAAACAACGCTTTACCTCAAAAAATCGTCAAATTTCACCTCAAAATCTCCAAATTTCACCCCAAAATCTCCAAATTTCACATCAAAATCTCCAAATTTCACCTCAAAATCTCTAAACCCCACCCCCACGCTGCCAAACCCCACCCCCAAAATTGCCACACTCCACTCCCAAGGCTCTAAACCCCGCCCCCAAACCGCCAACCCCGCCCCCAAACCGCCAACCCCGCCCCCAAACCGCCAACCCCGCCCCCAAACCGCCAACCCCGCCCCCAAGCTCCGCCCCCAAACCCCACCCCCAAAGCCTCATGGCTCCACCCCCACACCACCAAGCTCCGCCCCCACACCCCTAAGCTCCAAGCCCAAACCCCACCCCCAGAGTCTCAAAGCTCTGCCCCCACGCTCCGCCCCCAAACCACCAAGCTCCACCCCTGCACCCCCAAGCTCTGCCCCCACACCCACCCCCAAAGCCTCATAGCTCCGCCCCCACACCAAGCTCCGCCCCCCCTCAGCTCTAAGCATAAACCCCACCCCCAAAGCCCTGCCCCACGCTCCGCCCCCAAACCACCAAGCTCCGCCCCTGCACACCGAAGCTCCACCCCCCAGCACTTGCATAAACCCCGCCCCCAAAGCCTCAAAGCTCTGCCCCCACACCCCAAGCTCCGCCCCCACACCCAACCCCCAAAGCCTCACAGCTCCGCCCCCACACCCCCAAGCTCCGCCCCTACCCCAGCTCTAAGCATAAGCCCCACCCCCAAAGCCCTGCCCCCAATCCACCAAGCTCCACCCCTGCACCCCAAGCTCCTCCCCCACCCCCCAGCACTTGCATAAACCCTGTCCCCAAAGCCTCAAATCTCCGCCCCCACACCCCACCCCCAAAGCCTCATAGCTCCGCCCCCACCCCAGCCCTAAGCATAAACCCCACCCCAAAGCTTCAAAGCTCCGCCCCTCCCCCAGCTCTAAGCATAAACCCCGCCCCCAAAGCCTCAAAGCTCCGCCCCCACCCCCAGCTCTAAGCATAAACCCCGCCCCCAAAGCCTCAAATCTCCGCCCCCACACCCCACCCCCAAAGCCTCATAGCTCCGCCCCCACCCCAGCTCTAAGCATAAACCCCGCCCCCAAAGCCTCAAATCTCCGCCCCCACACCCCACCCCCAAAGCCTCATAGCTCCGCCCCCACCCCAGCTCTATGCATAAACCCCGCCCCCAAAGCCTCAAATCTCCGCCCCCACACCCCACCCCCAAAGCCTCATAGCTGCACCCCCACCCCCCCAGCTCTATGCATAAACCCCGCCCCCCAAAGCCGCAAAGCTCCGCCCCCACACCCCACCCCCAAAGCCTCATAGCTCCACCCCCACCCCAGCTCTAAGCATAAA
>NW_027043750.1:0-43386 GCF_036013475.1 Columba livia
CAAAGAAAGCCCAAAGAAAGGGGAAAGAAAGCCCAAAGAAAGCCCAAGGAAAGTGGAAAGAAAGCCCAAAGAAAGCCCAAAGAAAGGGGAAAGAAAGCCCAAAGAAAGGGGAAAGAAAGCCCAAAGAAAGCCGAAAGAAAGGCGAAAGAAAGCCCAAAGAAAGGGGAATGACAGCCCAAAGAAAGGGGAAAGAAAGCCCAAAGAAAGCCCAAAGAAAGCCCAAAGAAAAGTGAAAGAAAGCTCAAAGAAATGGGAAAGAAAGCCCAAAGAAAGCCCAAGGAAAGCCCAAAGAAAGGGGAAAGAAAGCCCAAAGAAAGCCCAAAGAAAGCCCAAAGAAAGCCCAAAGAAAGCCAAAATAAAGCCCAAAGAAAGCCCAAATAAAGCCCAAAGAAAGGGGAAAGAAAGCCCAAAGAAAGCCCAAAGAAAGCCCAAAGAAAGCCCAAAGAAAGGGGAAACAAAGCCCAAAGAAACCCCAAAGAAAGCCCAAAGAAAGCCCAAAGAAAGCCCAAAGAAGGCCCAAAGATAGGTGAAACAAAGCCCAAAGAAAGGGGAAAGAAAGGCCAAAGAAAGGGGAATGAGAGCCCAAAGAAAGGGGAAAGAAAGCCCAAAGAAATGGGAAAAAAAGCCCAAAGAAAGGGGAAAGAAAGCCCAAAGAATGGGGAAAGAAAGCCCAAAGAAAGCCCAAAGAAAGGGGAAAGAAAGGGGAAAGAAAGCCCAAAGAAAGTGGAAAGAAAGCGCAAAGAAAGCCCAAAGAAAGTGGAAAGAAAGCCCAAAGAAAGGGGAAAGAAAGCCCAAAGAAAGGGGAAAGAAAGCTCAAAGAAAGCCCAAAGAAAGGGGAAAGAAAGCCCAAAGAAAGGGGAAAGAAAGCCCAAAGAAAGGGAAAAGAAAGCCCAAAGAAAGCCCAAAGAAAGTGGAAAGAAAGGGGAAAGAAAGCCCAAAGAAAGGGGATATAAAGCCCAAAGAAAGGGTAAAGAAAGCCCAAAGAAAGCCCAAAGAAAGGGGAAAGAAAGCCCAAAGAAAGCCCAAAGAAAGGGGAAAGACAGCCCAAAGAAAGCCCAAAGAAAGGGGAAAGAATGCCCAAAGAAAGGGGAAAGAAAGCGCAAAGAAAGCCCTAAGAAAGGGGAAAGAAAGCCCAAAGAAATGGGAAAGAAAGCCCAAAGAAAGGGGAAAGAAAGCCCAAAGAAATCCCAAAGACAGCCCAAAGAAAGGGGAAAGAAAGCCCAAAGAAAGGGGAATGAAAGTCCAAAGAAAGCCCAAAGAAAGACCAAAGAAAGCGCAAAGCAAGCCCAAAGAAAGGGGAAAGAAAGCCTAAAGAAAGGGGAAAGAAAGCCCAAAGAAAGCCCAAAGAAAGCCCAAAGAAAGCCCAAAGAAATCCCAAAGACAGCCCAAAGAAAGGGGAAAGAAAGCACAAAGAAAGGGGAATGAAAGCCCAAAGAAAGCCCAAAGAAAGCCCAAAGAAAGCCCAAAGAAAGCCCAAAGAAAGCCCAAAGAAAGGGGAAAGAAAGCCCAAAGAAAGGGGAAAGAAAGCCCAAAGAAAGCCCAAAGAAAGGGGAAAGAAAGCCCAAAGAAAGCCCAAAGAAAGGGGAAAGAAAGCCCAAAGAAAGGGGAAAGAAAGCCAAAAGAAAGCGGAAAGAAAGCCCAAAGAAATCCCAAAGAAAGGGGAAAGAAAGCCCAAAGAAAGGGGAAAGAAAGGGGAAAGAAAGCCCAAAGAAAGGGGAAAGAACGCCCAAAGAAAGCCCAAAGAAAGGGGAAAGAAAGCCCAAAGAAAGGGGAAAGAACGCCCAAAGAAAGCCCAAAGAAAGGGGAAAGAAAGCCCAAATAAAGGGGAAAGAAAGACCAAAGAAAGGGGAAAGAAAGCCCAAAGAAAGGGGAAAGAAAGCCCAAAGAAAGCCCAAAGAAAGGGGAAAGAAAGCCCAAAGAAAGGGTAAAGAAAGCCCAAAGAAATCCCAAAGAAAGGGGAAAGAAAGCCCAAAGAAAGCCCAAAGAAAGGGGAAAGAAAGCCCAAAGAAAGGGGAAACAAAGCCTAAAGAAAGGGGAAAGAAAGCCCAAAGAAATCCCAAAGAAAGGGTAAAGAAAGCCAAAAAAAGCCCAAAGAAAGCCCAAAGAAAGGGGAAAGAAAGCCCAAAGAAAGGGGAAAGAAAGCCCAGAGAAAGCCCAAAGAAAGGGGAAGGAAAGCCCAAAGAAAGCCCAAAGAAAGGGGAAAGAAAGCCCAAAGAAAGCCCAAGGAAAGTGGAAAGAAAGCCAAAGAAAGCCCAAAGAAAGGGGAAAGAAAGCCCAAAGAAAGCCCAAAGAAAGGGGAAAGAAAGGGGAAAGAAAGCCCAAAGAAAGTGGAAAGAAAGCGCAAAGAAAGCCCAAAGAAAGTGGAAAGAAAGCCCAAAGAAAGGGGAAAGAAAGCCCAAAGAAAGGGGAAAGAAAGCTCAAAGAAAGCCCAAAGAAAGGGGAAAGAAAGCCCAAAGAAAGGGGAAAGAAAGCCCAAAGAAAGGGAAAAGAAAGCCCAAAGAAAGCCCAAAGAAAGTGGAAAGAAAGGGGAAAGAAAGCCCAAAGAAAGGGGATATAAAGCCCAAAGAAAGGGTAAAGAAAGCCCAAAGAAAGCCCAAAGAAAGGGGAAAGAAAGCCCAAAGAAAGCCCAAAGAAAGGGGAAAGACAGCCCAAAGAAAGCCCAAAGAAAGGGGAAAGAATGCCCAAAGAAAGGGGAAAGAAAGCGCAAAGAAAGCCCTAAGAAAGGGGAAAGAAAGCCCAAAGAAATGGAAAGAAAGCCCAAAGAAAGGGGAAAGAAAGCCCAAAGAAATCCCAAAGACAGCCCAAAGAAAGGGGAAAGAAAGCCCAAAGAAAGGGGAATGAAAGTCCAAAGAAAGCCGAAAGAAAGACCAAAGAAAGCGCAAAGCAAGCCCAAAGAAAGGGGAAAGAAAGCCTAAAGAAAGGGGAAAGAAAGCCCAAAGAAAGCCCAAAGAAAGCCAAAGAAAGCCCAAAGAAATCCCAAAGACAGCCCAAAGAAAGGGGAAAGAAAGCACAAAGAAAGGGGAATGAAAGCCCAAAGAAAGCCCAAAGAAAGCCCAAAGAAAGCCCAAAGAAAGCCCAAAGAAAGCCCAAAGAAAGGGGAAAGAAAGCCCAAAGAAAGGGGAAAGAAAGCCCAAAGAAAGCCCAAAGAAAGGGGAAAGAAAGCCCAAAGAAAGCCCAAAGAAAGGGGAAAGAAAGCCCAAAGAAAGGGGAAAGAAAGCCAAAAGAAAGCGGAAAGAAAGCCCAAAGAAATCCCAAAGAAAGGGGAAAGAAAGCCCAAAGAAAGGGGAAAGAAAGGGGAAAGAAAGCCCAAAGAAAGGGGAAAGAACGCCCAAAGAAAGCCCAAAGAAAGGGGAAAGAAAGCCCAAAGAAAGGGGAAAGAACGCCCAAAGAAAGCCCAAAGAAAGGGGAAAGAAAGCCCAAATAAAGGGGAAAGAAAGACCAAAGAAAGGGGAAAGAAAGCCCAAAGAAAGGGGAAAGAAAGCCCAAAGAAAGCCCAAAGAAAGGGGAAAGAAAGCCCAAAGAAAGGGTAAAGAAAGCCCAAAGAAAGCCCAAAGAAAGGGGAAAGAAAGCCCAAAGAAAGCCCAAAGAAAGGGGAAAGAAAGCCCAAAGAAAGGGGAAACAAAGCCTAAAGAAAGGGGAAAGAAAGCCCAAAGAAATCCCAAAGAAAGGGTAAAGAAAGCCCAAAAAAAAGCCCAAAGAAAGCCCAAAGAAAGGGGAAAGAAAGCCCAAAGAAAGGGGAAAGAAAGCCCAGAGAAAGCCCAAAGAAAGGGGAAGGAAAGCCCAAAGAAAGCCCAAAGAAAGGGGAAAGAAAGCCCAAAGAAAGCCCAAGGAAAGTGGAAAGAAAGCCCAAAGAAAGCCCAAAGAAAGGGGAAAGAAAGCCCAAAGAAAGCCCAAAGAAAGGGGAAAGAAAGCCCAAAGAAAGGGGAAAGAAAGCCCAAAGAAAGGGGAAAGAAAGCCCAAAGAAATCCCAAAGAAAGGGTAAAGAAAGCCCAAAGAAAGCCCAAAGAAAGAACAAAGAAAGGGGAAAGAAAGCCCAAAGAAAGGGGAAAGAAAGCCCAGAGAAAGCCCAAAGAAAGGGGAAGGAAAGCCCAAAGAAAGCCCAAAGAAAGGGGAAAGAAAGCCCAAAGAAAGCCTAAAGAAAGTGGAAAGAAAGCACAAAGAAAGCCCAAAGAAAGGGGAAAGAAAGCCCAAAGAAAGGGGAAAGAAAGCCCAAAGAAAGGGGAATGACAGCGCAAAGAAAGGGGAAAGAAAGCCCAAAGAAAGCCCAAAGAAAGCCCAAAGAAAGGTGAAAGAAAGCTCAAAGAAAGGGGAAAGGAAGCCAAAAGAAAGCCCAAGGAAAGCCCAAAGAAAGGGGAAAGAAAGCCCAAAGAAAGCCCAAAGAAAGCCCAAAGAAAGCCCAAAGAAAGGGGAAAGAAAGCCCAAAGAAAGCCCAAAGAAAGCCCAAAGAAAGGGGAAACAAAGCCCAAAGAAAGCCCAAAGGAAGCCCAAAGAAAGCCCAAAGAAAGCCCAAAGAAAGCCAAAGAAGGCCCAAAGAAAGGTGAAAGAAAGCCCAAAGAAAGGGGAATGACAGCCCAAAGAAGGGGGAAAGAAAGCCCAAAGAAATGGGAAAAAAAGCCCAAAGAAAAGGGAAAGAGCGCCCAAAGAAAGGGGAAAGAAAGCCCAAAGAAAGGGGAAGAAAGCCCAAGAAGCCCAAAGAAATTGGAAAGAAAGCCAAAGGAAAGCCCAAAGAAAGGGGAAAGAAAGCCCAAAGAAAGGGGAATGACAGCCCAAAGAAAGTGGAAAGAAAGCCCAAAGAAAGGGGAAAGAAAGACCAAAGAAAGGGGAAAGAAAGCCCAAAGAAAGGGGAAAGAAAGCCCAAAGAAAACCAAAAGACAGCCCAAAGAAAGGGGGAAAGAAAGCCCAAAGAAAGCCCAAAGAAAGGGGAAAGAAAGCCCAAAGAAAGCCAAAGAAAGCCCAAAGAAAGTGGAAAGAAAGGGGAAGGAAAGCCCAAAGAAAGCCCAAAGAAAGCCCAAAGAAAGGGGAAAGAAAGCCCAAAGAAAGCCCAAAGAAAGGGGAAAGAAAGGGGAAAGAAAGCCCAAAGAAAGTGGAAAGAAAGCGCAAAGAAAGCCCAAAGAAAGTGGAAAGAAAGCCCAAAGAAAGGGGGAAAGAAAGCCCAAAGAAAGGGGAAAGAAAGCTCAAAGAAAGCCCAAAGAAAGGGTAAAGAAAGCCCAAAGAAAGCCCAAAGAAAGGGGAAAGAAAGCCCAAAGAAAGCCCAAAGAAAGGGGAAAGAAAGTCCAAAGAAAGCCCAAAGAAAGCCCAAAGAAAGCGCAAAGCAAGCCCAAAGAAAGGGGAAAGAAAGCCCTAAGAAAGGGGAAAGAAAGTCCAAAGAAAGGGGAAAGAAAGCCCAAAGAAAGGGGAAAGAAAGCCCAAAGAAATCCCAAAGACAGCCCAAAGAAAGGGGAAAGAAAGCCCAAAGAAAGGGGAATGAAAGCCCAAAGAAAGCCAAAGAAAGCCCAAAGAAAGCCCAAAGAAAGCCCAAAGAAAGCCCAAAGAAAGCCCAAAGAAAGTTCAAAGAAAGGGGAAAGAAAGCCCCAAGAAAGGGGAAAGAAAGCCCAAAGAAAGCCAAAGAAAGCCCAAAGAAAGCCCAAAGAAACCCCAAAGAAAGGGGAAAGAAAGCCCAAAGAAAGGGGAAAGAAAGCCCAAAGAAAGCCCAAAGAAAGGGGAAAGAAAGCCCAAAGAAAGCCCAAAGAAAGGGGAAAGAAAGCCCAAAGAAAGGGGAAAGAAAGCCAAAAGAAAGCGGAAAGAAAGCCCAAAGAAAACCCAAAGAAAGCCCAAAGAAAGCCCAAAGAAAGGGGAAAGAAAGGGGAAAGAAAGCCCAAAGAAAGGGGAAAGAACGCCCAAAGAAAGCCCAAAGAAAGGGGAAAGAAAGCCCAAAGAAAGCCCAAAGAAAGCGCAAAGAAAGCCCAAAGAAAGCCCAAATAAAGCCCAAGGAAAGGGGAAAGAAAGCCCAAGGAAAGCCCAAAGAAAGCCCAAAGAAAGCCCAAAGAAAGGGGAAAGAAAGCCCAAAGAAAGGGGAAAGAAAGCCCAAAGAAAGGGGAAAGAAAGGGGAAAGAAAGCCCAAAGAAAGGGGAAAGAAAGCCCAAAGAAAGCCCAAAGAAAGGGGAAAGAAAGCCCAAAGAAAGCCCAAAGAAAGCCCAAAGAAATCCCAAAGAAAGGGGAAACCAAGCCCAAAGAAAGGGGAAAGAAAGCCCAAAGAAAGCCCAAAGAAAGCCCAAAGAAAGGGGAAAGAAAGCCCAAAGAAAGGGGAAAGAAAGCCCAGAGAAAGCCCAAAGAAAGGGGAAGGAAAGCCCAAAGAAAGCCCAAAGAAAGGGGAAAGAAAGCCCAAAGAAAGCCCAAGGAAAGTGGAAAGAAAGCCCAAAGAAATCCCAAAGAAAGGGGAAAGAAAGCCCAAAGAAAGGGGAAAGAAAGCCCAAAGAAAGCCCAAAGAAAGCCCAAAGAAAGCCCAAAGAAAGCCCAAAGACAGCCCAAATAAAGGGGAAAGAAAGCCCAAAGAAAGGCCAAAGAAAGCCCAAAGAAAGCCCAAAAAAAGGGGAAATGAAGCCCAAAGAAAGTGGAAAGAATGGGGAAAGAAGGCCCAAAGAAAGGGGAAAAAAAGCCCAAAGAAAGCCCAAATAAAGGGGAAAGAAAGCCCAAAGAAAGGGGAAAGAAAGCCCAAAGAAAGGGGAAAGAAAGCCCAAAGAAAGCCCAAAGAAAGCCCAAAAAAGGGGAAAGAAAGCCTAAAGAAAGGGGAAAGAAAGCCCAGAGAAAGCACAAAGAAAGAAGAAAGAAAGCCCAAAGAAAGGGGAAAGAAAGCCCAAAGAAAGCCCAAAGAAAGGGGAAAGAAAGGGGAAAGAACGCCCAAAGAAAGCCCAAAGAAAGCCCAAAGAAAGGGGAAAGAAAGCCAAAAGAAAGGGGAAAGAAAGGGGAAAGAAAGCCCAAAGAAAGGGGAAAGAACGCCCAAAGAAAGCCCAAAGAAAGGGGAAAGAAAGCCCAAAGAAAGGGGAAAGAACGCCCAAAGAAAGCCCAAAGAAAGGGGAAAGAAAGCCCAAAGAAAGGGGAAAGAAAGCCCAAAGAAAGGGAAAAGAAAGCCCAAAGAAAGCCCAAAGAAAGTGGAAAGAAAGGGGAAAGAAACCCAAAGAAAGGGGATAGAAAGCCCAAAGAAAGGGTAAAGAAAGCCCAAAGAAAGCCCAAAGAAAGGGGAAAGAAAGCCCAAAGAAAGCCCAAAGAAAGGGCAAAAAAAGTCCAAAGAAAGCCCAAAGAAAGCCCAAAGAAAGCGCAAAGCAAGCCCAAAGAAAGGGGAAAGAAAGCCCTAAGAAAGGGGAAAGAAAGTCCAAAGAAAGGGGAAAGAAAGCCCAAAGAAAGGGGAAAGAAAGCCCAAAGAAATCCCAAAGACAGCCCAAAGAAATGGGAAAGAAAGCCCAAAGAAAGGGGAATGAAAGCCCAAAGAAAGCAAAAGAAAGCCCAAAGAAAGTTCAAAGAAAGGGGAAAGAAAGCCCTAAGAAAGGGGAAAGAAAGTCCAAAGAAAGCCCAAAGAAAGCCGAAAGAAAGCCCAAAGAAAGGGGAAAGAAAGCCCAAAGAAAGGGGAAAGAAAGCCCAAAGAAAGCCCAAAGAAAGGGGAAATAAAGCCCAAAGAAAGCCCAAAGAAAGGGGAAAGAAAGCCCAAAGAAAGGGGAAAGAAAGCCAAAAGAAAGCGGAAAGAAAGCCCAAAGAAAACCCAAATAAAGGGGAAAGAAAGCCCAAAGAAAGGGGAAAGAAAGGGTAAAGAAAGCCCAAAGAAAGGGGAAAGAACGCCAAAGAAAGCCCAAAGAAAGGGGATAGAAAGCCCAAAGAAAGCCCAAAGAAAGCGCAAAGAAAGCCCAAAGAAAGCCGAAATAAAGCCCAAGGAAAGGGGAAAGAAAGCCCAAGGAAAGCCCAAAGAAAGCCAAAGAAAGCCCAAAGAAAGGGGAAAGAAAGCCCAAAGAAGGGGAAAGAAAGCCCAAAGAAAGGGGAAAGAAAGCCCAAAGAAAGCCCAAAGAAAGTGGAAAGAAAGGGGAAAGAAACCCAAAGAAAGGGGATAGAAAGCCCAAAGAAAGGGTAAAGAAAGCCCAAAGAAAGCCCAAAGAAAGGGGAAAGAAAGCCCAAAGAAAGCCCAAAGAAAGGGGAAAGAAAGTCCAAAGAAAGCCCAAAGAAAGCCCAAAGAAAGCGCAAAGCAAGCCCAAAGAAAGGGGAAAGAAAGCCCTAAGAAAGGGGAAAGAAAGTCCAAAGAAAGGGGAAAGAAAGCCCAAAGAAAGTGGAAAGAAAGCCCAAAGAAATCCCAAAGACAGCCCAAAGAAATGGGAAAGAAAGCCCAAAGAAAGGGGAATGAAAGCCCAAAGAAAGCAAAAGAAAGCCCAAAGAAAGCCCAAAGAAAGTTCAAAGAAAGGGGAAAGAAAGCCCAAGAAAGGGGAAAGAAAGTCCAAAGAAAGCCCAAAGAAAGCCGAAAGAAAGCCCAAAGAAAGGGGAAAGAAAGCCCAAAGAAAGGGGAAAGAAAGCCCAAAGAAAGCCCAAAGAAAGGGGAAATAAAGCCCAAAGAAAGCCCAAAGAAAGGGGAAAGAAAGCCCAAAGAAAGGGGAAAGAAAGCCAAAAGAAAGCGGGAAAGAAAGCCCAAAGAAAACCCAAATAAAGGGGAAAGAAAGCCCAAAGAAAGGGGAAAGAAAGGGTAAAGAAAGCCCAAAGAAAGGGGAAAGAACGCCCAAGAAAGCCCAAAGAAAGGGGATAGAAAGCCCAAAGAAAGCCCAAAGAAAGCGCAAAGAAAGCCCAAAGAAAGCCGAAATAAAGCCCAAGGAAAGGGGAAAGAAAGCCCAAGGAAAGCCCAAAGAAAGCCCAAAGAAAGCCCAAAGAAAGGGGAAAGAAAGCCCAAAGAAAGGGGAAAGAAAGCCCAAAGAAAGGGGAAAGAAAGGGGAAAGAAAGCCCAAAGAAAGGGGAAAGAAAGCCCAAAGAAAGCCCAAAGAAAGCCCAAAGAAAGCCCAAAGAAAGGGGAAACCAAGCCCAAAGAAAGGGGAAAGAAAGCCCAAAGTAAGCCCAAAGAAAGCCCAAAGAAAGGGGAAAGAAAGCCCAAAGAAAGGGGAAAGAAAGCCCAAAGAAAGGGGAAGGAAAGCCCAAAGAAAGCCCCAAGAAAGGGGAAAGAAAGCCAAAGAAAGCCCAAAGACAGCCCAAATAAAGGGGAAAGAAAGCCCAAAGAAAGGCCAAAGAAAGCCGAAAGAAAGCCCAAAAAAAGGGGAAATAAAGCCCAAAGAAAGTGGAAAGAAAGGGGAAAGAAGGCCCAAAGAAAGGGGAAAAAAAGCCCAAAGAAAGCCCAAATAAAGGGGAAGGAAAGCCCAAAGAAAGGGGAAAGAAAGCCCAAAGAAAGGGGAAAGAAAGCCCAAAGAAAGCCCAAAGAAAGGGGAAAGAAAGCCCAAAGAAAGCCCAAAGAAAGACCAAAGAAAGCGCAAAGCAAGCCCAAAGAAAGGGGAAAGAAAGCCTAAAGAAAGGGGAAAGAAAGCCCAAAGAAAGCCCAAAGAAAGCCCAAAGAAAGCCCAAAGAAATCCCAAAGACAGCCCAAAGAAAGGGGAAAGAAAGCACAAAGAAAGGGGAATGAAAGCCCAAAGAAAGCCCAAAGAAAGCCCAAAGAAAGCCCAAAGAAAGCCCAAAGAAAGCCCAAAGAAAGGGGAAAGAAAGCCCAAAGAAAGGGGAAAGAAAGCCCAAAGAAAGCCCAAAGAAAGGGGAAAGAAAGCCCAAAGAAAGCCCAAAGAAAGGGGAAAGAAAGCCCAAAGAAAGGGGAAAGAAAGCCAAAAGAAAGCGGAAAGAAAGCCCAAAGAAATCCCAAAGAAAGGGGAAAGAAAGCCCAAAGAAAGGGGAAAGAAAGGGGAAAGAAAGCCCAAAGAAAGGGGAAAGAACGCCCAAAGAAAGCCCAAAGAAAGGGGAAAGAAAGCCCAAAGAAAGGGGAAAGAACGCCCAAAGAAAGCCCAAAGAAAGGGGAAAGAAAGCCCAAAGAAAGGGTAAAGAAAGCCCAAAGAAAGCCCAAAGAAAGGGGAAAGAAAGCCCAAAGAAAGCCCAAAGAAAGGGGAAAGAAAGCCCAAAGAAAGGGGAAACAAAGCCTAAAGAAAGGGGAAAGAAAGCCCAAAGAAAGGGGAAAGAAAGCCCAAAGAAAGCCCAAATAAAGGGGAAAGAAAGACCAAAGAAAGGGGAAAGAAAGCCCAAAGAAAGGGGAAAGAAAGCCCAAAGAAAGCCCAAAGAAAGGGGAAAGAAAGCCCAAAGAAAGGGTAAAGAAAGCCCAAAGAAAGCCCAAAGAAAGGGGAAAGAAAGCCCAAAGAAAGCCCAAAGAAAGGGGAAAGAAAGCCCAAAGAAAGGGGAAACAAAGCCTAAAGAAAGGGGAAAGAAAGCCCAAAGAAATCCCAAAGAAAGGGTAAAGAAAGCCCAAAAAAAGCCCAAAGAAAGCCCAAGAAAGGGAAAGAAAGCCCAAAGAAAGGGGAAAGAAAGCCCAGAGAAAGCCCAAAGAAAGGGGAAGGAAAGCCCAAAGAAAGCCCAAAGAAAGGGGAAAGAAAGCCCAAAGAAAGCCCAAGGAAAGTGGAAAGAAAGCCCAAAGAAAGCCCAAAGAAAGGGGAAAGAAAGCCCAAAGAAAGCCCAAAGAAAGGGGAAAGAAAGCCCAAAGAAAGGGGAAAGAAAGCCCAAAGAAAGGGGAAAGAAAGCCCAAAGAAATCCCAAAGAAAGGGTAAAGAAAGCCCAAAGAAAGCCCAAAGAAAGAACAAAGAAAGGGGAAAGAAAGCCCAAAGAAAGGGGAAAGAAAGCCCAGAGAAAGCCCAAAGAAAGGGGAAGGAAAGCCCAAAGAAAGCCCAAAGAAAGGGGAAAGAAAGCCCAAAGAAAGCCTAAAGAAAGTGGAAAGAAAGCCCAAAGAAAGCCCAAAGAAAGGGGAAAGAAAGCCCAAAGAAGGGGAAAGAAAGCCCAAAGAAAGGGGAATGACAGCGCAAAGAAAGGGGAAAGAAAGCCCAAAGAAAGCCCAAAGAAAGCCCAAAGAAAGGTGAAAGAAAGCTCAAAGAAAGGGGAAAGGAAGCCAAAAGAAAGCCCAAGGAAAGCCCAAAGAAAGGGGAAAGAAAGCCCAAAGAAAGCCCAAAGAAAGCCCAAATAAAGCCCAAAGAAAGGGGAAAGAAAGCCCAAAGAAAGCCCAAAGAAAGCCCAAAGAAAGGGGAAACAAAGCCCAAAGAAAGCCCAAAGAAAGCCCAAAGAAAGCCCAAAGAAAGCCCAAAGAAGGCCCAAAGAAAGGTGAAAGAAAGCCCAAAGAAAGGGGAATGACAGCCCAAAGAAGGGGGAAAGAAAGCCCAAAGAAATGGGAAAAAAGCCCAAAGAAATGGGAAAGAGCGCCCAAAGAAAGGGGAAAGAAAGCCCAAAGAAAGGGGAAAGAAAGCCCAAAGAAAGCCCAAAGAAATTGGAAAGAAAGCCAAAGGAAAGCCCAAAGAAAGGGGAAAGAAAGCCCAAAGAAAGGGGAATGACAGCCCAAAGAAAGTGGAAAGAAAGCCCAAGAAAGGGGAAAGAAAGACCAAAGAAAGGGGAAAGAAAGCCCAAAGAAAGGGGAAAGAAAGCCCAAAGAAAACCAAAAGACAGCCCAAAGAAAGGGGAAAGAAAACCCAAAGAAAGCCAAAGAAAGGGGAAAGAAAGCCCAAAGAAAGCCCAAAGAAAGCCCAAAGAAAGTGGAAAGAAAGGGGAAGGAAAGCCCAAAGAAAGCCCAAAGAAAGCCCAAAGAAAGGGGAAAGAAAGCCCAAAGAAAGCCCAAAGAAAGGGGAAAGAAAGGGGAAAGAAAGCCCAAAGAAAGTGGAAAGAAAGCGCAAAGAAAGCCCAAAGAAAGTGGAAAGAAAGCCCAAAGAAAGGGGAAAGAAAGCCCAAAGAAAGGGGAAAGAAAGCTCAAAGAAAGCCCAAAGAAAGGGTAAAGAAAGCCCAAAGAAAGCCCAAAGAAAGGGGAAAGAAAGCCCAAAGAAAGCCCAAAGAAAGGGGAAAGAAAGTCCAAAGAAAGCCCAAAGAAAGCCCAAAGAAAGCGCAAAGCAAGCCCAAAGAAAGGGGAAAGAAAGCCCTAAGAAAGGGGAAAGAAAGTCCAAAGAAAGGGGAAAGAAAGCCCAAAGAAAGGGGAAAGAAAGCCCAAAGAAATCCCAAAGACAGCCCAAAGAAAGGGGAAAGAAAGCCCAAAGAAAGGGGAATGAAAGCCCAAAGAAAGCCCAAAGAAAGCCCAAAGAAAGCCCAAAGAAAGTTCAAAGAAAGGGGAAAGAAAGCCCCAAGAAAGGGGAAAGAAAGCCCAAAGAAAGCCCAAAGAAAGCCCAAAGAAAGCCCAAAGAAACCCCAAAGAAAGGGGAAAGAAAGCCCAAAGAAAGGGGAAAGAAAGCCCAAAGAAAGCCCAAAGAAAGGGGAAAGAAAGCCCAAAGAAAGCCCAAAGAAAGGGGAAAGAAAGCCCAAAGAAAGGGGAAAGAAAGCCAAAAGAAAGCGGAAAGAAAGCCCAAAGAAAACCCAAAGAAAGCCCAAAGAAAGCCCAAAGAAAGGGGAAAGAAAGGGGAAAGAAAGCCCAAAGAAAGGGGAAAGAACGCCCAAAGAAAGCCCAAAGAAAGGGGAAAGAAAGCCCAAAGAAAGCCCAAAGAAAGCGCAAAGAAAGCCCAAAGAAAGCCCAAATAAAGCCCAAGGAAAGGGAAAGAAAGCCCAAGGAAAGCCCAAAGAAAGCCCAAAGAAAGCCCAAAGAAAGGGGAAAGAAAGCCCAAAGAAAGGGGAAAGAAAGCCCAAAGAAAGGGGAAAGAAAGGGGAAAGAAAGCCCAAAGAAAGGGGAAAGAAAGCCCAAAGAAAGCCCAAAGAAAGGGAAATGAAAGCCCAAAGAAAGCCCAAAGAAAGCCCAAAGAAATCCCAAAGAAAGGGGAAACCAAGCCCAAAGAAAGGGGAAAGAAAGCCCAAAGAAAGCCCAAAGAAAGCCCAAAGAAAGGGGAAAGAAAGCCCAAAGAAAGGGGAAAGAAAGCCCAGAGAAAGCCCAAAGAAAGGGGAAGGAAAGCCCAAAGAAAGCCCAAAGAAAGGGGAAAGAAAGCCCAAAGAAAGCCCAAGGAAAGTGGAAAGAAAGCCCAAAGAAATCCCAAAGAAAGGGGAAAGAAAGCCCAAAGAAAGGGGAAAGAAAGCCCAAAGAAAGGGGAAAGAAAGCCCAAAGAAAGCCCAAAGAAAGCCCAAAGAAAGCCCAAAGACAGCCCAAATAAAGGGGAAAGAAAGCCCAAAGAAAGGCCAAAGAAAGCCCAAAGAAAGCCCAAAAAAAGGGGAAATGAAGCCCAAAGAAAGTGGAAAGAATGGGGAAAGAAGGCCCAAAGAAAGGGGAAAAAAAGCCCAAAGAAAGCCCAAATAAAGGGGAAAGAAAGCCCAAAGAAAGGGGAAAGAAAGCCCAAAGAAAGGGGAAAGAAAGCCCAAAGAAAGCCCAAAGAAAGGGGAAAGAAAGCCCAAAGAAAGCCCAAAGAAAGCCCAAAAAAGGGGAAAGAAAGCCTAAGAAAGGGGAAAGAAAGCCCAGAGAAAGCACAAAGAAAGAAGAAAGAAAGCCCAAAGAAAGGGGAAAGAAAGCCCAAAGAAAGCCCAAAGAAAGGGGAAAGAAAGGGGAAAGAACGCCCAAAGAAAGCCCAAAGAAAGCCCAAAGAAAGGGGAAAGAAAGCCAAAAGAAAGGGGAAAGAAAGGGGAAAGAAAGCCCAAAGAAAGGGGAAAGAACGCCCAAAGAAAGCCCAAAGAAAGGGGAAAGAAAGCCCAAAGAAAGGGGAAAGAACGCCCAAAGAAAGCCCAAAGAAAGGGGAAAGAAAGCCCAAAGAAAGGGGAAAGAAAGCCCAAAGAAAGGGAAAAGAAAGCCCAAAGAAAGCCCAAAGAAAGTGGAAAGAAAGGGGAAAGAAACCCAAAGAAAGGGGATAGAAAGCCCAAAGAAAGGGTAAAGAAAGCCCAAAGAAAGCCCAAAGAAAGGGGAAAGAAAGCCCAAAGAAAGCCAAAGAAAGGGCAAAAAAAGTCCAAAGAAAGCCCAAAGAAAGCCCAAAGAAAGCGCAAAGCAAGCCCAAAGAAAGGGGAAAGAAAGCCCTAAGAAAGGGGAAAGAAAGTCCAAAGAAAGGGGAAAGAAAGCCCAAAGAAAGGGGAAAGAAAGCCCAAAGAAATCCCAAAGACAGCCCAAAGAAATGGGAAAGAAAGCCCAAAGAAAGGGGAATGAAAGCCCAAAGAAAGCAAAAGAAAGCCCAAAGAAAGCCCAAAGAAAGTTCAAAGAAAGGGGAAAGAAAGCCCCAAGAAAGGGGAAAGAAAGTCCAAAGAAAGCCCAAAGAAAGCCGAAAGAAAGCCCAAAGAAAGGGGAAAGAAAGCCCAAAGAAAGGGGAAAGAAAGCCAAAGAAAGCCCAAAGAAAGGGGAAATAAAGCCCAAAGAAAGCCCAAAGAAAGGGGAAAGAAAGCCCAAAGAAAGGGGAAAGAAAGCCAAAAGGAAAGCGGAAAGAAAGCCCAAAGAAAACCCAAATAAAGGGGAAAGAAAGCCCAAAGAAAGGGGAAAGAAAGGGTAAAGAAAGCCCAAAGAAAGGGGAAAGAACGCCCAAAGAAAGCCCAAAGAAAGGGGATAGAAAGCCAAAGAAAGCCCAAAGAAAGCGCAAAGAAAGCCCAAAGAAAGCCGAAATAAAGCCCAAGGAAAGGGGAAAGAAAGCCCAAGGAAAGCCCAAAGAAAGCCAAAGAAAGCCCAAAGAAAGGGGAAAGAAAGCCCAAAGAAAGGGGAAAGAAAGCCCAAAGAAAGGGGAAAGAAAGCCCAAAGAAAGCCCAAAGAAAGTGGAAAGAAAGGGGAAAGAAACCCAAAGAAAGGGGATAGAAAGCCCAAAGAAAGGGTAAAGAAAGCCCAAAGAAAGCCCAAAGAAAGGGGAAAGAAAGCCCAAAGAAAGCCCAAAGAAAGGGGAAAGAAAGCCCAAAGAAAGGGGAAAGAAAGCCCAAAGAAAGCCCAAAGAAAGGGGAAAGAAAGCCCAAAGAAAGCCCAAAGAAAGCCCAAGGAAAGCCCAAAGAAAGGGGAAAGAAAGACCAAAGAAAGGGGAAAGAAAGCCCAAAGAAAGGGGAAAGAAAGCCCAAAGATAGCCCAAGGAAAATGGAAAGAAAGCCCAAAGAAAGCCCAAAGAAAGCCCAAAGACAGCCCAAAGAAAGGGGAAAGAAAGCCCAAAGAAAGCCCAAAGAAAGCCCAAAGAAAGCCCAAAAAAAGGGGAAATAAAGCCCAAAGAAAGTGGAAAGAAAGGGGAAAGAAAGCCCCAAGAAAGGGGAAAGAAAGCCCAAAGAAAGCCAAAGAAATCCCAAAGAAAGGGGAAAGAATGCCCAAAAAAAGGGGAAAGAAAGCCCAAAGGAAGCCCAAAGAAAGGGGAAAGAAAGTCCAAAGAAAGCCCAAAGAAAGGGGCAAGAAAGCCCAAAGAAAGGGGAAAGAAAGCCAAAAGAAAGCGGAAAGAAAGCCCAAAGAAAGCCCAAAGAAAGGGGAAAGAAAGCCCAAAGAAAGGGGAAAGAAAGGGGAAAGAAAGCCCAAAGAAAAGGGGAAAGAACGCCCAAAGAAAGCCCAAAGAAAGGGGAAAGAAAGCCCAAAGAAAGCCCAAAGAAAGCCCTAAGAAAGCCCAAAGAAAGCCCAAAGAAAGCCCAAAGAAAGGGGCAAGAAAGCCCAAAGAAAGCCCAAAGAAAGCCCAAAGAAAGCCCAAAGAAAGGGGAAAGAAAGCCCAAAGAAAGGGGAAAGAAAGCCCAAAGAAAGGGGAAAGAAAGCCCAAAGAAAGCCCAAAGAAAGCCCAAAGAAAGCCAAAGAAAAGGGGAAAGAAAGCCCAAAGAAATCCCAAAGAAAGCCCAAAGAAAGCCCAAAGAAAGGGGAAACAAAGCCCAAAGAAAGGGGAAAGAAAGCCCAAAGAAATCCCAAAGAAAGGGGAAAGAAAGTCCAAAGAAAGCCCAAAGAAAGCCCAAAGAAAGGGGAAAGAAAGCCCAAAGAAAGGGGAAAGAAAGCCCAGAGAAAGCCCAAAGAAAGGGGAAGGAAAGCCCAAAGAAAGCCCAAAGAAAGTGGAAAGAAAGCCCAAAGAAAGCCCAAGGAAAGTGGAAAGAAAGCCCAAAGAAAGCCCAAAGAAAGGGGAAAGAAAGCCCAAAGAAAGGGGAAAGAAAGCCCAAAGATAGCCCAAGGAAAGGGAAAGAAAGCCCAAAGAAAGCCCAAAGAAAGCCCAAAGACAGCCCAAAGAAAGGGGAAAGAAAGCCCAAAGAAAGCCCAAAGAAAGCCCAAAAAAAGGGGAAATAAAGCCCAAAGAAAGTGGAAAGAAAGGGGAAAGAAAGCCCCAAGAAAGGGGAAAGAAAGCCCAAAGAAAGCCCAAAGAAAGCCAAAAGAAAGGGGAAAGAAAGCCCAAAGAAATGGGAAAGAAAGCCCAAAGAAAGCCCAAAGAAAGTGGAAAGAAAGGGGAAAAAAAGCCCAAAGAAAGGGGATAGAAAGCCCAAAGAAAGGGTAAAGAAAGCCCAAAGAAAGCCCAAAGAAAGGGGAAAGAAAGCCCAAAGAAAGCCCAAAGAAAGGGGAAAGAAAGTCCAAAGAAAGCCCAAAGAAAGACCAAAGAAAGCGAAAAGCAAGCCCAAAGAAAGGGGAAAGAAAGCCTAAAGAAAGGGGAAAGAAAGCCCAAAGAAAGCCCAAAAAAGCCCAAAGAAAGCCCAAAGAAAGCCCAAAGAAATCCCAAAGACAGCCCAAAGAAAGGGGAAAGAAAGCACAAAGAAAGGGGAATGAAAGCCCAAAGAAAGCACAAAGAAAGCCCAAAGAAAGCCCAAAGAAATCCCAAAGAAAGCCCAAAGAAAGCCCAAAGAAAGCCCAAAGAAAGGGGAAAGAAAGCCCAAAGAAAGGGGAAAGAAAGCCCAAAGAAAGCCCAAAGAAAGGGGAAAGAAGCCCAAAGAAAGCCCAAAGAAAGGGGAAAGAAAGCCCAAAGAAAGGGGAAAGAAAGCCAAAAGACAGCGGAAAGAAAGCCAAAAGAAATCCCAAAGAAAGGGGAAAGAAAGCCCAAAGAAAGGGGAAAGAAAGGGGAAAGAAAGCCCAAAGAAAGGGGAAAGAACGCCCAAAGAAAGCCCAAAGAAAGGGGAAAGAAAGCCCAAAGAAAGGGGAAAGAACGCCCAAAGAAAGCCCAAAGAAAGGGGAAAGAAAGCCAAAGCCCAAATAAAGGGGAAAGAAAGCCCAAAGAAAGGGGAAAGAAAGCCCAAAGAAAGCCCAAAGAAAGGGGAAAGAAAGCCCAAAGAAAGGGGAAAGAAAGCCAAAAGAAATGGGAAAGAAAGTCCAAAGAAAGCCCAAAGAAAGGGGAAAGAAAGCCCAAAGAAAGGGGAAAGAAAGCACAAAGAAAGCCCAAAGAAAGGGGAAAGAAAGCCCAAAGAAAGCCCAAAGAAAGGGGAAAGAAAGCCCAAAGAAAGGGGAAAGAAAGCCCAAAGAAAGCCCAAAGAAAGCCCAAAAAAAGGGGAAATAAAGCCCAAAGAAAGTGGAAAGAAAGGGGAAAGAAAGCCCCAAGAAAGGGGAAAGAAAGCCCAAAGAAAGCCCAAAGAAAGCCAAAAGAAAGGGGAAAGAAAGCCCAAAGAAATGGGAAAGAAAGCCCAAAGAAAGCCCAAAGAAAGTGGAAAGAAAGGGGAAAAAAAGCCCAAAGAAAGGGGATAGAAAGCCCAAAGAAAGGGTAAAGAAAGCCCAAAGAAAGCCCAAAGAAAGGGGAAAGAAAGCCCAAAGAAAGCCCAAAGAAAGGGGAAAGAAAGTCCAAAGAAAGCCCAAAGAAAGACCAAAGAAAGCGAAAAGCAAGCCCAAAGAAAGGGGAAAGAAAGCCTAAAGAAAGGGGAAAGAAAGCCCAAAGAAAGGGGAAAGAACGCCCAAAGAAAGCCCAAAGAAAGGGGAAAGAAAGCCCAAATAAAGGGGAAAGAAAGCCCAAAGAAAGGGGAAAGAAAGCCCAAAGAAAGCCCAAAGAAAGGGGAAAGAAAGCCCAAAGAAAGGGGAAAGAAAGCCAAAAGAAATGGGAAAGAAAGTCCAAAGAAAGCCCAAAGAAAGGGGAAAGAAAGCCCAAAGAAAGGGGAAAGAAAGCACAAAGAAAGCCCAAAGAAAGGGGAAAGAAAGCCCAAAGAAAGCCCAAAGAAAGGGGAAAGAAAGCCCAAAGAAAGGGGAAACAAAGCCCAAAGAAAGGGGAAAGAAAGCCCAAAGAAATCCCAAAGAAAGGGGAAAGAAAGCCCAAAGAAAGGGGAAAGAACGCCCAAAGAAAGCCCAAAGAAAGGGGAAAGAAAGCCCAAATAAAGGGGAAAGAAAGCCCAAAGAAAGGGGAAAGAAAGCCCAAAGAAAGCCCAAAGAAAGGGGAAAGAAAGCCCAAAGAAAGGGGAAAGAAAGCCAAAAGAAATGGGAAAGAAAGTCCAAAGAAAGCCCAAAGAAAGGGGAAAGAAAGCCCAAAGAAAGGGGAAAGAAAGCCCAAAGAAAGGGGAAAGAAAGCACAAAGAAAGCCCAAAGAAAGGGGAAAGAAAGCCCAAAGAAAGCCCAAAGAAAGGGGAAAGAAAGCCCAAAGAAAGGGGAAACAAAGCCCAAAGAAAGGGGAAAGAAAGCCCAAAGAAATCCCAAAGAAAGGGGAAAGAAAGCCCAAAGAAAGGGGAAAGAACGCCCAAAGAAAGCCCAAAGAAAGGGGAAAGAAAGCCCAAATAAAGGGGAAAGAAAGCCCAAAGAAGGGGAAAGAAAGCCCAAAGAAAGCCCAAAGAAAGGGGAAAGAAAGCCCAAAGAAAGGGGAAAGAAAGCCAAAAGAAATGGGAAAGAAAGTCCAAAGAAAGCCCAAAGAAAGGGGAAAGAAAGCCCAAAGAAAGGGGAAAGAAAGCACAAAGAAAGCCCAAAGAAAGGGGAAAGAAAGCCCAAAGAAAGCCCAAAGAAAGGGGAAAGAAAGCCCAAAGAAAGGGGAAAGAAAGCCCAGAGAAAGCCCAAAGAAAGGGGAAGGAAAGCCCAAAGAAAGCCCAAAGAAAGGGGAAAGAAAGCCCAAAGAAAGCCCAAGGAAAGTGGAAAGAAAGCCCAAAGAAAGCCCAAAGAAAGGGGAAAGAAAGCCCAAAGAAAGGGGAAAGAAAGCCCAAAGATAGCCCAAGGAAAGGGGAAAGAAAGCCCAAAGAAAGCCCAAAGAAAGCCCAAAGACAGCCCAAAGAAAGGGGAAAGAAAGCCCAAAGAAAGCCCAAAGAAAGCCCAAAAAAAGGGGAAATAAAGCCCAAAGAAAGTGGAAAGAAAGGGGAAAGAAAGCCCCAAGAAAGGGGAAAGAAAGCCCAAAGAAAGCCCAAAGAAAGCCAAAAGAAAGGGGAAAGAAAGCCCAAAGAAATGGGAAAGAAAGCCCAAAGAAAGCCCAAAGAAAGTGGAAAGAAAGGGGAAAAAAAGCCCAAAGAAAGGGGATAGAAAGCCCAAAGAAAGGGTAAAGAAAGCCCAAAGAAAGCCCAAAGAAAGGGGAAAGAAAGCCCAAAGAAAGCCCAAAGAAAGGGGAAAGAAAGTCCAAAGAAAGCCCAAAGAAAGACCAAAGAAAGCGAAAAGCAAGCCCAAAGAAAGGGGAAAGAAAGCCTAAAGAAAGGGGAAAGAAAGCCCAAAGAAAGCCCAAAAAAGCCCAAAGAAAGCCCAAAGAAAGCCCAAAGAAATCCCAAAGACAGCCCAAAGAAAGGGGAAAGAAAGCACAAAGAAAGGGGAATGAAAGCCCAAAGAAAGCACAAAGAAAGCCCAAAGAAAGCCCAAAGAAATCCCAAAGAAAGCCCAAAGAAAGCCCAAAGAAAGGGGAAAGAAAGCCCAAAGAAAGGGGAAAGAAAGCCCAAAGAAAGCCCAAAGAAAGGGGAAAGAAAGCCCAAAGAAAGCCCAAAGAAAGGGGAAAGAAAGCCCAAAGAAAGGGGAAAGAAAGCCAAAAGACAGCGGAAAGAAAGCCAAAAGAAATCCCAAAGAAAGGGGAAAGAAAGCCCAAAGAAAGGGGAAAGAAAGGGGAAAGAAAGCCCAAAGAAAGGGGAAAGAACGCCCAAAGAAAGCCCAAAGAAAGGGGAAAGAAAGCCCAAATAAAGGGGAAAGAAAGCCCAAAGAAAGGGGAAAGAAAGCCCAAAGAAAGCCCAAAGAAAGGGGAAAGAAAGCCCAAAGAAAGGGGAAAGAAAGCCAAAAGAAATGGGAAAGAAAGTCCAAAGAAAGCCCAAAGAAAGGGGAAAGAAAGCCCAAAGAAAGGGGAAAGAAAGCACAAAGAAAGCCCAAAGAAAGGGGAAAGAAAGCCCAAAGAAAGCCCAAAGAAAGGGGAAAGAAAGCCCAAAGAAAGGGGAAACAAAGCCCAAAGAAAGGGGAAAGAAAGCCCAAAGAAATCCCAAAGAAAGGGGAAAGAAAGCCCAAAGAAAGGGGAAAGAACGCCCAAAGAAAGCCCAAAGAAAGGGGAAAGAAAGCCCAAATAAAGGGGAAAGAAAGCCCAAAGAAAGGGGAAAGAAAGCCCAAAGAAAGCCCAAAGAAAGGGGAAAGAAAGCCCAAAGAAAGGGGAAAGAAAGCCAAAAGAAATGGGAAAGAAAGTCCAAAGAAAGCCCAAAGAAAGGGGAAAGAAAGCCCAAAGAAAGGGGAAAGAAAGCACAAAGAAAGCCCAAAGAAAGGGGAAAGAAAGCCCAAAGAAAGCCCAAAGAAAGGGGAAAGAAAGCCCAAAGAAAGGGGAAAGAAAGCCCAGAGAAAGCCCAAAGAAAGGGGAAGGAAAGCCCAAAGAAAGCCCAAAGAAAGGGGAAAGAAAGCCCAAAGAAAGCCCAAGGAAAGTGGAAAGAAAGCCCAAAGAAAGCCCAAAGAAAGGGGAAAGAAAGCCCAAAGAAAGGGGAAAGAAAGCCCAAAGATAGCCCAAGGAAAGGGGAAAGAAAGCCCAAAGAAAGCCCAAAGAAAGCCCAAAGACAGCCCAAAGAAAGGGGAAAGAAAGCCCAAAGAAAGCCCAAAGAAAGCCCAAAAAAAGGGGAAATAAAGCCCAAAGAAAGTGGAAAGAAAGGGGAAAGAAAGCCCCAAGAAAGGGGAAAGAAAGCCCAAAGAAAGCCCAAAGAAAGCCAAAAGAAAGGGGAAAGAAAGCCCAAAGAAATGGGAAAGAAAGCCCAAAGAAAGCCCAAAGAAAGTGGAAAGAAAGGGGAAAAAAAGCCCAAAGAAAGGGGATAGAAAGCCCAAAGAAAGGGTAAAGAAAGCCCAAAGAAAGCCCAAAGAAAGGGGAAAGAAAGCCCAAAGAAAGCCCAAAGAAAGGGGAAAGAAAGTCCAAAGAAAGCCCAAAGAAAGACCAAAGAAAGCGAAAAGCAAGCCCAAAGAAAGGGGAAAGAAAGCCTAAAGAAAGGGGAAAGAAAGCCCAAAGAAAGCCCAAAAAAGCCCAAAGAAAGCCCAAAGAAAGCCCAAAGAAATCCCAAAGACAGCCCAAAGAAAGGGGAAAGAAAGCACAAAGAAAGGGGAATGAAAGCCCAAAGAAAGCACAAAGAAAGCCCAAAGAAAGCCCAAAGAAATCCCAAAGAAAGCCCAAAGAAAGCCCAAAGAAAGGGGAAAGAAAGCCCAAAGAAAGGGGAAAGAAAGCCCAAAGAAAGCCCAAAGAAAGGGGAAAGAAAGCCCAAAGAAAGCCCAAAGAAAGGGGAAAGAAAGCCCAAAGAAAGGGGAAAGAAAGCCAAAAGACAGCGGAAAGAAAGCCAAAAGAAATCCCAAAGAAAGGGGAAAGAAAGCCCAAAGAAAGGGGAAAGAAAGGGGAAAGAAAGCCCAAAGAAAGGGGAAAGAACGCCCAAAGAAAGCCCAAAGAAAGGGGAAAGAAAGCCCAAAGAAAGGGGAAAGAACGCCCAAAGAAAGCCCAAAGAAAGGGGAAAGAAAGCCCAAATAAAGGGGAAAGAAAGCCCAAAGAAAGGGGAAAGAAAGCCCAAAGAAAGCCCAAAGAAAGGGGAAAGAAAGCCCAAAGAAAGGGGAAAGAAAGCCAAAAGAAATGGGAAAGAAAGTCCAAAGAAAGCCCAAAGAAAGGGGAAAGAAAGCCCAAAGAAAGGGGAAAGAAAGCACAAAGAAAGCCCAAAGAAAGGGGAAAGAAAGCCCAAAGAAAGCCCAAAGAAAGGGGAAAGAAAGCCCAAAGAAAGGGGAAACAAAGCCCAAAGAAAGGGGAAAGAAAGCCCAAAGAAATCCCAAAGAAAGGGGAAAGAAAGCCCAAAGAAAGCCCAAAGAAAGGGGAAAGAAAGCCCAAAGAAAGGGGAAAGAAAGCCCAGAGAAAGCCCAAAGAAAGGGGAAGGAAAGCCCAAAGAAAGCCCAAAGAAAGGGGAAAGAAAGCCCAAAGAAAGCCCAAGGAAAGTGGAAAGAAAGCCCAAAGAAAGCCCAAAGAAAGGGGAAAGAAAGCCCAAAGAAAGGGGAAAGAAAGCCCAAAGAAAGCCGAAAGAAAGGCGAAAGAAAGCCCAAAGAAAGGGGAATGACAGCCCAAAGAAAGGGGAAAGAAAGCCCAAAGAAAGCCCAAAGAAAGCCCAAAGAAAAGTGAAAGAAAGCTCAAAGAAATGGGAAAGAAAGCCCAAAGAAAGCCCAAGGAAAGCCCAAAGAAAGGGGAAAGAAAGCCCAAAGAAAGCCCAAAGAAAGCCCAAAGAAAGCCCAAAGAAAGCCAAAATAAAGCCCAAAGAAAGCCCAAATAAAGCCCAAAGAAAGGGGAAAGAAAGCCCAAAGAAAGCCCAAAGAAAGCCCAAAGAAAGGGGAAACAAAGCCCAAAGAAACCCCAAAGAAAGCCCAAAGAAAGCCCAAAGAAAGCCCAAAGAAGGCCCAAAGATAGGTGAAACAAAGCCCAAAGAAAGGGGAAAGAAAGGCCAAAGAAAGGGGAATGAGAGCCCAAAGAAAGGGGAAAGAAAGCCCAAAGAAATGGGAAAAAAAGCCCAAAGAAAGGGGAAAGAAAGCCCAAAGAATGGGGAAAGAAAGCCCAAAGAAAGCCCAAAGAAAGGGGAAAGAAAGGGGAAAGAAAGCCCAAAGAAAGTGGAAAGAAAGCGCAAAGAAAGCCCAAAGAAAGTGGAAAGAAAGCCCAAAGAAAGGGGAAAGAAAGCCCAAAGAAAGGGGAAAGAAAGCTCAAAGAAAGCCCAAAGAAAGGGGAAAGAAAGCCCAAAGAAAGGGGAAAGAAAGCCCAAAGAAAGGGAAAAGAAAGCCCAAAGAAAGCCCAAAGAAAGTGGAAAGAAAGGGGAAAGAAAGCCCAAAGAAAGGGGATATAAAGCCCAAAGAAAGGGTAAAGAAAGCCCAAAGAAAGCCCAAAGAAAGGGGAAAGAAAGCCCAAAGAAAGCCCAAAGAAAGGGGAAAGACAGCCCAAAGAAAGCCCAAAGAAAGGGGAAAGAATGCCCAAAGAAAGGGGAAAGAAAGCGCAAAGAAAGCCCTAAGAAAGGGGAAAGAAAGCCCAAAGAAATGGGAAAGAAAGCCCAAAGAAAGGGGAAAGAAAGCCCAAAGAAATCCCAAAGACAGCCCAAAGAAAGGGGAAAGAAAGCCCAAAGAAAGGGGAATGAAAGCCCAAAGAAAGCCCAAAGAAAGACCAAAGAAAGCGCAAAGCAAGCCCAAAGAAAGGGGAAAGAAAGCCTAAAGAAAGGGGAAAGAAAGCCCAAAGAAAGCCCAAAGAAAGCCCAAAGAAAGCCCAAAGAAATCCCAAAGACAGCCCAAAGAAAGGGGAAAGAAAGCACAAAGAAAGGGGAATGAAAGCCCAAAGAAAGCCCAAAGAAAGCCCAAAGAAAGCCCAAAGAAAGCCCAAAGAAAGCCCAAAGAAAGGGGAAAGAAAGCCCAAAGAAAGGGGAAAGAAAGCCCAAAGAAAGCCCAAAGAAAGGGGAAAGAAAGCCCAAAGAAAGCCCAAAGAAAGGGGAAAGAAAGCCCAAAGAAAGGGGAAAGAAAGCCAAAAGAAAGCGGAAAGAAAGCCAAAAGAAATCCCAAAGAAAGGGGAAAGAAAGCCCAAAGAAAGGGGAAAGAAAGGGGAAAGAAAGCCCAAAGAAAGGGGAAAGAACGCCCAAAGAAAGCCCAAAGAAAGGGGAAAGAAAGCCCAAAGAAAGGGGAAAGAACGCCCAAAGAAAGCCCAAAGAAAGGGGAAAGAAAGCCCAAATAAAGGGGAAAGAAAGCCCAAAGAAAGGGGAAAGAAAGCCCAAAGAAAGCCCAAAGAAAGGGGAAAGAAAGCCCAAAGAAAGGGGAAAGAAAGCCAAAAGAAATGGGAAAGAAAGTCCAAAGAAAGCCCAAAGAAAGGGGAAAGAAAGCCCAAAGAAAGGGGAAAGAAAGCACAAAGAAAGCCCAAAGAAAGGGGAAAGAAAGCCCAAAGAAAGCCCAAAGAAAGGGGAAAGAAAGCCCAAAGAAAGGGGAAAGAAAGCCCAAAGAAAGCCCAAAGAAAGCCCAAAAAAAGGGGAAATAAAGCCCAAAGAAAGTGGAAAGAAAGGGGAAAGAAAGCCCCAAGAAAGGGGAAAGAAAGCCCAAAGAAAGCCCAAAGAAAGCCAAAAGAAAGGGGAAAGAAAGCCCAAAGAAATGGGAAAGAAAGCCCAAAGAAAGCCCAAAGAAAGTGGAAAGAAAGGGGAAAAAAAGCCCAAAGAAAGGGGATAGAAAGCCCAAAGAAAGGGTAAAGAAAGCCCAAAGAAAGCCCAAAGAAAGGGGAAAGAAAGCCCAAAGAAAGCCCAAAGAAAGGGGAAAGAAAGTCCAAAGAAAGCCCAAAGAAAGACCAAAGAAAGCGAAAAGCAAGCCCAAAGAAAGGGGAAAGAAAGCCTAAAGAAAGGGGAAAGAAAGCCCAAAGAAAGGGGAAAGAACGCCCAAAGAAAGCCCAAAGAAAGGGGAAAGAAAGCCCAAATAAAGGGGAAAGAAAGCCCAAAGAAAGGGGAAAGAAAGCCCAAAGAAAGCCCAAAGAAAGGGGAAAGAAAGCCCAAAGAAAGGGGAAAGAAAGCCAAAAGAAATGGGAAAGAAAGTCCAAAGAAAGCCCAAAGAAAGGGGAAAGAAAGCCCAAAGAAAGGGGAAAGAAAGCACAAAGAAAGCCCAAAGAAAGGGGAAAGAAAGCCCAAAGAAAGCCCAAAGAAAGGGGAAAGAAAGCCCAAAGAAAGGGGAAACAAAGCCCAAAGAAAGGGGAAAGAAAGCCCAAAGAAATCCCAAAGAAAGGGGAAAGAAAGCCCAAAGAAAGGGGAAAGAACGCCCAAAGAAAGCCCAAAGAAAGGGGAAAGAAAGCCCAAATAAAGGGGAAAGAAAGCCCAAAGAAAGGGGAAAGAAAGCCCAAAGAAAGCCCAAAGAAAGGGGAAAGAAAGCCCAAAGAAAGGGGAAAGAAAGCCAAAAGAAATGGGAAAGAAAGTCCAAAGAAAGCCCAAAGAAAGGGGAAAGAAAGCCCAAAGAAAGGGGAAAGAAAGCACAAAGAAAGCCCAAAGAAAGGGGAAAGAAAGCCCAAAGAAAGCCCAAAGAAAGGGGAAAGAAAGCCCAAAGAAAGGGGAAAGAAAGCCCAGAGAAAGCCCAAAGAAAGGGGAAGGAAAGCCCAAAGAAAGCCCAAAGAAAGGGGAAAGAAAGCCCAAAGAAAGCCCAAGGAAAGTGGAAAGAAAGCCCAAAGAAAGCCCAAAGAAAGGGGAAAGAAAGCCCAAAGAAAGGGGAAAGAAAGCCCAAAGATAGCCCAAGGAAAGGGGAAAGAAAGCCCAAAGAAAGCCCAAAGAAAGCCCAAAGACAGCCCAAAGAAAGGGGAAAGAAAGCCCAAAGAAAGCCCAAAGAAAGCCCAAAAAAAGGGGAAATAAAGCCCAAAGAAAGTGGAAAGAAAGGGGAAAGAAAGCCCCAAGAAAGGGGAAAGAAAGCCCAAAGAAAGCCCAAAGAAAGCCAAAAGAAAGGGGAAAGAAAGCCCAAAGAAATGGGAAAGAAAGCCCAAAGAAAGCCCAAAGAAAGTGGAAAGAAAGGGGAAAAAAAGCCCAAAGAAAGGGGATAGAAAGCCCAAAGAAAGGGTAAAGAAAGCCCAAAGAAAGCCCAAAGAAAGGGGAAAGAAAGCCCAAAGAAAGCCCAAAGAAAGGGGAAAGAAAGTCCAAAGAAAGCCCAAAGAAAGACCAAAGAAAGCGAAAAGCAAGCCCAAAGAAAGGGGAAAGAAAGCCTAAAGAAAGGGGAAAGAAAGCCCAAAGAAAGCCCAAAAAAGCCCAAAGAAAGCCCAAAGAAAGCCCAAAGAAATCCCAAAGACAGCCCAAAGAAAGGGGAAAGAAAGCACAAAGAAAGGGGAATGAAAGCCCAAAGAAAGCACAAAGAAAGCCCAAAGAAAGCCCAAAGAAATCCCAAAGAAAGCCCAAAGAAAGCCCAAAGAAAGGGGAAAGAAAGCCCAAAGAAAGGGGAAAGAAAGCCCAAAGAAAGCCCAAAGAAAGGGGAAAGAAAGCCCAAAGAAAGCCCAAAGAAAGGGGAAAGAAAGCCCAAAGAAAGGGGAAAGAAAGCCAAAAGACAGCGGAAAGAAAGCCAAAAGAAATCCCAAAGAAAGGGGAAAGAAAGCCCAAAGAAAGGGGAAAGAAAGGGGAAAGAAAGCCCAAAGAAAGGGGAAAGAACGCCCAAAGAAAGCCCAAAGAAAGGGGAAAGAAAGCCCAAATAAAGGGGAAAGAAAGCCCAAAGAAAGGGGAAAGAAAGCCCAAAGAAAGCCCAAAGAAAGGGGAAAGAAAGCCCAAAGAAAGGGGAAAGAAAGCCAAAAGAAATGGGAAAGAAAGTCCAAAGAAAGCCCAAAGAAAGGGGAAAGAAAGCCCAAAGAAAGGGGAAAGAAAGCACAAAGAAAGCCCAAAGAAAGGGGAAAGAAAGCCCAAAGAAAGCCCAAAGAAAGGGGAAAGAAAGCCCAAAGAAAGGGGAAACAAAGCCCAAAGAAAGGGGAAAGAAAGCCCAAAGAAATCCCAAAGAAAGGGGAAAGAAAGCCCAAAGAAAGGGGAAAGAACGCCCAAAGAAAGCCCAAAGAAAGGGGAAAGAAAGCCCAAATAAAGGGGAAAGAAAGCCCAAAGAAAGGGGAAAGAAAGCCCAAAGAAAGCCCAAAGAAAGGGGAAAGAAAGCCCAAAGAAAGGGGAAAGAAAGCCAAAAGAAATGGGAAAGAAAGTCCAAAGAAAGCCCAAAGAAAGGGGAAAGAAAGCCCAAAGAAAGGGGAAAGAAAGCACAAAGAAAGCCCAAAGAAAGGGGAAAGAAAGCCCAAAGAAAGCCCAAAGAAAGGGGAAAGAAAGCCCAAAGAAAGGGGAAAGAAAGCCCAGAGAAAGCCCAAAGAAAGGGGAAGGAAAGCCCAAAGAAAGCCCAAAGAAAGGGGAAAGAAAGCCCAAAGAAAGCCCAAGGAAAGTGGAAAGAAAGCCCAAAGAAAGCCCAAAGAAAGGGAAAGAAAGCCCAAAGAAAGGGGAAAGAAAGCCCAAAGATAGCCCAAGGAAAGGGGAAAGAAAGCCCAAAGAAAGCCCAAAGAAAGCCCAAAGACAGCCCAAAGAAAGGGGAAAGAAAGCCCAAAGAAAGCCCAAAGAAAGCCCAAAAAAAGGGGAAATAAAGCCCAAAGAAAGTGGAAAGAAAGGGGAAAGAAAGCCCCAAGAAAGGGGAAAGAAAGCCCAAAGAAAGCCCAAAGAAAGCCAAAAGAAAGGGGAAAGAAAGCCCAAAGAAATGGGAAAGAAAGCCCAAAGAAAGCCCAAAGAAAGTGGAAAGAAAGGGGAAAAAAAGCCCAAAGAAAGGGGATAGAAAGCCCAAAGAAAGGGTAAAGAAAGCCCAAAGAAAGCCCAAAGAAAGGGGAAAGAAAGCCCAAAGAAAGCCCAAAGAAAGGGGAAAGAAAGTCCAAAGAAAGCCAAAGAAAGACCAAAGAAAGCGAAAAGCAAGCCCAAAGAAAGGGGAAAGAAAGCCTAAAGAAAGGGGAAAGAAAGCCCAAAGAAAGCCCAAAAAAGCCCAAAGAAAGCCCAAAGAAAGCCCAAAGAAATCCCAAAGACAGCCCAAAGAAAGGGGAAAGAAAGCACAAAGAAAGGGGAATGAAAGCCCAAAGAAAGCACAAAGAAAGCCCAAAGAAAGCCCAAAGAAATCCCAAAGAAAGCCCAAAGAAAGCCCAAAGAAAGGGGAAAGAAAGCCCAAAGAAAGGGGAAAGAAAGCCCAAAGAAAGCCCAAAGAAAGGGGAAAGAAAGCCCAAAGAAAGCCCAAAGAAAGGGGAAAGAAAGCCCAAAGAAAGGGGAAAGAAAGCCAAAAGACAGCGGAAAGAAAGCCAAAAGAAATCCCAAAGAAAGGGGAAAGAAAGCCCAAAGAAAGGGGAAAGAAAGGGGAAAGAAAGCCCAAAGAAAGGGGAAAGAACGCCCAAAGAAAGCCCAAAGAAAGGGGAAAGAAAGCCCAAAGAAAGGGGAAAGAACGCCCAAAGAAAGCCCAAAGAAAGGGGAAAGAAAGCCCAAATAAAGGGGAAAGAAAGCCCAAAGAAAGGGGAAAGAAAGCCCAAAGAAAGCCCAAAGAAAGGGGAAAGAAAGCCCAAAGAAAGGGGAAAGAAAGCCAAAAGAAATGGGAAAGAAAGTCCAAAGAAAGCCCAAAGAAAGGGGAAAGAAAGCCCAAAGAAAGGGGAAAGAAAGCACAAAGAAAGCCCAAAGAAAGGGGAAAGAAAGCCCAAAGAAAGCCCAAAGAAAGGGGAAAGAAAGCCCAAAGAAAGGGGAAACAAAGCCCAAAGAAAGGGGAAAGAAAGCCCAAAGAAATCCCAAAGAAAGGGGAAAGAAAGCCCAAAGAAAGCCCAAAGAAAGCCCAAAGAAAGGGGAAAGAAAGCCCAAAGAAAGGGGAAAGAAAGCCCAGAGAAAGCCCAAAGAAAGGGGAAGGAAAGCCCAAAGAAAGCCCAAAGAAAGGGGAAAGAAAGCCCAAAGAAAGCCCAAGGAAAGTGGAAAGAAAGCCCAAAGAAAGCCCAAAGAAAGGGGAAAGAAAGCCCAAAGAAAGGGGAAAGAAAGCCCAAAGAAAGCCGAAAGAAAGGCGAAAGAAAGCCCAAAGAAAGGGGAATGACAGCCCAAAGAAAGGGGAAAGAAAGCCCAAAGAAAGCCCAAAGAAAGCCCAAAGAAAAGTGAAAGAAAGCTCAAAGAAATGGGAAAGAAAGCCCAAAGAAAGCCCAAGGAAAGCCCAAAGAAAGGGGAAAGAAAGCCCAAAGAAAGCCCAAAGAAAGCCCAAAGAAAGCCCAAAGAAAGCCAAAATAAAGCCCAAAGAAAGCCCAAACAAAGCCCAAAGAAAGGGGAAAGAAAGCCCAAAGAAAGCCCAAAGAAAGCCCAAAGAAAGGGGAAACAAAGCCCAAAGAAACCCCAAAGAAAGCCCAAAGAAAGCCCAAAGAAAGCCCAAAGAAGGCCCAAAGATAGGTGAAACAAAGCCCAAAGAAAGGGGAAAGAAAGGCCAAAGAAAGGGGAATGAGAGCCCAAAGAAAGGGGAAAGAAAGCCCAAAGAAATGGGAAAAAAAGCCCAAAGAAAGGGGAAAGAAAGCCCAAAGAATGGGGAAAGAAAGCCCAAAGAAAGCCCAAAGAAAGGGGAAAGAAAGGGGAAAGAAAGCCCAAAGAAAGTGGAAAGAAAGCGCAAAGAAAGCCCAAAGAAAGTGGAAAGAAAGCCCAAAGAAAGGGGAAAGAAAGCCCAAAGAAAGGGGAAAGAAAGCTCAAAGAAAGCCCAAAGAAAGGGGAAAGAAAGCCCAAAGAAAGGGGAAAGAAAGCCCAAAGAAAGGGAAAAGAAAGCCCAAAGAAAGCCCAAAGAAAGTGGAAAGAAAGGGGAAAGAAAGCCCAAAGAAAGGGGATATAAAGCCCAAAGAAAGGGTAAAGAAAGCCCAAAGAAAGCCCAAAGAAAGGGGAAAGAAAGCCCAAAGAAAGCCCAAAGAAAGGGGAAAGACAGCCCAAAGAAAGCCCAAAGAAAGGGGAAAGAATGCCCAAAGAAAGGGGAAAGAAAGCGCAAAGAAAGCCCTAAGAAAGGGGAAAGAAAGCCCAAAGAAATGGGAAAGAAAGCCCAAAGAAAGGGGAAAGAAAGCCCAAAGAAATCCCAAAGACAGCCCAAAGAAAGGGGAAAGAAAGCCCAAAGAAAGGGGAATGAAAGCCCAAAGAAAGCCCAAAGAAAGACCAAAGAAAGCGCAAAGCAAGCCCAAAGAAAGGGGAAAGAAAGCCTAAAGAAAGGGGAAAGAAAGCCCAAAGAAAGCCCAAAGAAAGCCCAAAGAAAGCCCAAAGAAATCCCAAAGACAGCCCAAAGAAAGGGGAAAGAAAGCACAAAGAAAGGGGAATGAAAGCCCAAAGAAAGCCCAAAGAAAGCCCAAAGAAAGCCCAAAGAAAGCCCAAAGAAAGCCCAAAGAAAGGGGAAAGAAAGCCCAAAGAAAGGGGAAAGAAAGCCCAAAGAAAGCCCAAAGAAAGGGGAAAGAAAGCCCAAAGAAAGCCCAAAGAAAGGGGAAAGAAAGCCCAAAGAAAGGGGAAAGAAAGCCAAAAGAAAGCGGAAAGAAAGCCCAAAGAAATCCCAAAGAAAGGGGAAAGAAAGCCCAAAGAAAGGGGAAAGAAAGGGGAAAGAAAGCCCAAAGAAAGGGGAAAGAACGCCCAAAGAAAGCCCAAAGAAAGGGGAAAGAAAGCCCAAAGAAAGGGGAAAGAACGCCCAAAGAAAGCCCAAAGAAAGGGGAAAGAAAGCCCAAATAAAGGGGAAAGAAAGACCAAAGAAAGGGGAAAGAAAGCCCAAAGAAAGGGGAAAGAAAGCCCAAAGAAAGCCCAAAGAAAGGGGAAAGAAAGCCCAAAGAAAGGGTAAAGAAAGCCCAAAGAAAGCCCAAAGAAAGGGGAAAGAAAGCCCAAAGAAAGCCCAAAGAAAGGGGAAAGAAAGCCCAAAGAAAGGGGAAACAAAGCCTAAAGAAAGGGGAAAGAAAGCCCAAAGAAATCCCAAAGAAAGGGTAAAGAAAGCCCAAAAAAAGCCCAAAGAAAGCCCAAAGAAAGGGGAAAGAAAGCCCAAAGAAAGGGGAAAGAAAGCCCAGAGAAAGCCCAAAGAAAGGGGAAGGAAAGCCCAAAGAAAGCCCAAAGAAAGGGGAAAGAAAGCCCAAAGAAAGCCCAAGGAAAGTGGAAAGAAAGCCCAAAGAAAGCCCAAAGAAAGGGGAAAGAAAGCCCAAAGAAAGCCCAAAGAAAGGGGAAAGAAAGCCCAAAGAAAGGGGAAAGAAAGCCCAAAGAAAGGGGAAAGAAAGCCCAAAGAAATCCCAAAGAAAGGGTAAAGAAAGCCCAAAGAAAGCCCAAAGAAAGAACAAAGAAAGGGGAAAGAAAGCCCAAAGAAAGGGGAAAGAAAGCCCAGAGAAAGCCCAAAGAAAGGGGAAGGAAAGCCCAAAGAAAGCCCAAAGAAAGGGGAAAGAAAGCCCAAAGAAAGCCTAAAGAAAGTGGAAAGAAAGCCCAAAGAAAGCCCAAAGAAAGGGGAAAGAAAGCCCAAAGAAAGGGGAAAGAAAGCCCAAAGAAAGGGGAATGACAGCGCAAAGAAAGGGGAAAGAAAGCCCAAAGAAAGCCCAAAGAAAGCCCAAAGAAAGGTGAAAGAAAGCTCAAAGAAAGGGGAAAGGAAGCCAAAAGAAAGCCCAAGGAAAGCCCAAAGAAAGGGGAAAGAAAGCCCAAAGAAAGCCCAAAGAAAGCCCAAATAAAGCCCAAAGAAAGGGGAAAGAAAGCCCAAAGAAAGCCCAAAGAAAGCCCAAAGAAAGGGGAAACAAAGCCCAAAGAAAGCCCAAAGAAGGCCCAAAGAAAGGTGAAAGAAAGCCCAAAGAAAGGGGAATGACAGCCCAAAGAAGGGGGAAAGAAAGCCCAAAGAAAGGGGAAAGAAAGCCCAAAGAAAGCCCAAAGAAATTGGAAAGAAAGCCAAAGGAAAGCCCAAAGAAAGGGGAAAGAAAGCCCAAAGAAAGGGGAATGACAGCCCAAAGAAAGTGGAAAGAAAGCCCAAAGAAAGGGGAAAGAAAGACCAAAGAAAGGGGAAAGAAAGCCCAAAGAAAGGGGAAAGAAAGCCCAAAGAAAACCAAAAGACAGCCCAAAGAAAGGGGAAAGAAAGCCCAAAGAAAGCCCAAAGAAAGGGGAAAGAAAGCCCAAAGAAAGCCCAAAGAAAGCCCAAAGAAAGTGGAAAGAAAGGGGAAGGAAAGCCCAAAGAAAGCCCAAAGAAAGCCCAAAGAAAGGGGAAAGAAAGCCCAAAGAAAGCCCAAAGAAAGGGGAAAGAAAGGGGAAAGAAAGCCCAAAGAAAGTGGAAAGAAAGCGCAAAGAAAGCCCAAAGAAAGTGGAAAGAAAGCCCAAAGAAAGGGGAAAGAAAGCCCAAAGAAAGGGGAAAGAAAGCTCAAAGAAAGCCCAAAGAAAGGGTAAAGAAAGCCCAAAGAAAGCCCAAAGAAAGGGGAAAGAAAGCCCAAAGAAAGCCCAAAGAAAGGGGAAAGAAAGTCCAAAGAAAGCCCAAAGAAAGCCCAAAGAAAGCGCAAAGCAAGCCCAAAGAAAGGGGAAAGAAAGCCCTAAGAAAGGGGAAAGAAAGTCCAAGGAAAGGGGAAAGAAAGCCCAAAGAAAGGGGAAAGAAAGCCCAAAGAAATCCCAAAGACAGCCCAAAGAAAGGGGAAAGAAAGCCCAAAGAAAGGGGAATGAAAGCCCAAAGAAAGCCCAAAGAAAGCCCAAAGAAAGCCCAAAGAAAGTTCAAAGAAAGGGGAAAGAAAGCCCCAAGAAAGGGGAAAGAAAGCCCAAAGAAAGCCCAAAGAAAGCCCAAAGAAAGCCCAAAGAAACCCCAAAGAAAGGGGAAAGAAAGCCCAAAGAAAGGGGAAAGAAAGCCCAAAGAAAGCCCAAAGAAAGGGGAAAGAAAGCCCAAAGAAAGCCCAAAGAAAGGGGAAAGAAAGCCCAAAGAAAGGGGAAAGAAAGCCAAAAGAAAGCGGAAAGAAAGCCCAAAGAAAACCCAAAGAAAGCCCAAAGAAAGCCCAAAGAAAGGGGAAAGAAAGGGGAAAGAAAGCCCAAAGAAAGGGGAAAGAACGCCCAAAGAAAGCCCAAAGAAAGGGGAAAGAAAGCCCAAAGAAAGCCCAAAGAAAGCGCAAAGAAAGCCCAAAGAAAGCCCAAATAAAGCCCAAAGAAAGGGGAAAGAAAGCCCAAGGAAAGCCCAAAGAAAGCCCAAAGAAAGCCCAAAGAAAGGGGAAAGAAAGCCCAAAGAAAGGGGAAAGAAAGCCCAAAGAAAGGGGAAAGAAAGGGGAAAGAAAGCCCAAAGAAAGGGGAAAGAAAGCCCAAAGAAAGCCCAAAGAAAGGGGAAAGAAAGCCCAAAGAAAGCCCAAAGAAAGCCCAAAGAAATCCCAAAGAAAGGGGAAACCAAGCCCAAAGAAAGGGGAAAGAAAGCCCAAAGAAAGCCCAAAGAAAGCCCAAAGAAAGGGGAAAGAAAGCCCAAAGAAAGGGGAAAGAAAGCCCAGAGAAAGCCCAAAGAAAGGGGAAGGAAAGCCCAAAGAAAGCCCAAAGAAAGGGGAAAGAAAGCCCAAAGAAAGCCCAAGGAAAGTGGAAAGAAAGCCCAAAGAAATCCCAAAGAAAGGGGAAAGAAAGCCCAAAGAAAGGGGAAAGAAAGCCCAAAGAAAGGGGAAAGAAAGCCCAAAGAAAGCCCAAAGAAAGCCCAAAGAAAGCCCAAAGAAAGCCCAAAGACAGCCCAAATAAAGGGGAAAGAAAGCCCAAAGAAAGGCCAAAGAAAGCCCAAAGAAAGCCCAAAAAAAGGGGAAATGAAGCCCAAAGAAAGTGGAAAGAATGGGGAAAGAAGGCCCAAAGAAAGGGGAAAAAAAGCCCAAAGAAAGCCCAAATAAAGGGGAAAGAAAGCCCAAAGAAAGGGGAAAGAAAGCCCAAAGAAAGGGGAAAGAAAGCCCAAAGAAAGCCCAAAGAAAGGGGAAAGAAAGCCCAAAGAAAGCCCAAAGAAAGCCCAAAAAAGGGGAAAGAAAGCCTAAAGAAAGGGGAAAGAAAGCCCAGAGAAAGCACAAAGAAAGAAGAAAGAAAGCCCAAAGAAAGGGGAAAGAAAGCCCAAAGAAAGCCCAAAGAAAGGGGAAAGAAAGGGGAAAGAACGCCCAAAGAAAGCCCAAAGAAAGCCCAAAGAAAGGGGAAAGAAAGTCAAAAGAAAGGGGAAAGAAAGGGGAAAGAAAGCCCAAAGAAAGGGGAAAGAACGCCCAAAGAAAGCCCAAAGAAAGGGGAAAGAAAGCCCAAAGAAAGGGGAAAGAACGCCCAAAGAAAGCCCAAAGAAAGGGGAAAGAAAGCCCAAAGAAAGGGGAAAGAAAGCCCAAAGAAAGGGAAAAGAAAGCCCAAAGAAAGCCCAAAGAAAGTGGAAAGAAAGGGGAAAGAAACCCAAAGAAAGGGGATAGAAAGCCCAAAGAAAGGGTAAAGAAAGCCCAAAGAAAGCCCAAAGAAAGGGGAAAGAAAGCCCAAAGAAAGCCCAAAGAAAGGGCAAAAAAAGTCCAAAGAAAGCCCAAAGAAAGCCCAAAGAAAGCGCAAAGCAAGCCCAAAGAAAGGGGAAAGAAAGCCCTAAGAAAGGGGAAAGAAAGTCCAAAGAAAGGGGAAAGAAAGCCCAAAGAAAGGGGAAAGAAAGCCCAAAGAAATCCCAAAGACAGCCCAAAGAAATGGGAAAGAAAGCCCAAAGAAAGGGGAATGAAAGCCCAAAGAAAGCAAAAGAAAGCCCAAAGAAAGCCCAAAGAAAGTTCAAAGAAAGGGGAAAGAAAGCCCCAAGAAAGGGGAAAGAAAGTCCAAAGAAAGCCCAAAGAAAGCCGAAAGAAAGCCCAAAGAAAGGGGAAAGAAAGCCCAAAGAAAGGGGAAAGAAAGCCCAAAGAAAGCCCAAAGAAAGGGGAAAGAAAGCCCAAAGAAAGCCCAAAGAAAGGGGAAAGAAAGCCCAAAGAAAGGGGAAAGAAAGCCAAAAGAAAGCGGAAAGAAAGCCCAAAGAAAACCCAAATAAAGGGGAAAGAAAGCCCAAAGAAAGGGGAAAGAAAGGGTAAAGAAAGCCCAAAGAAAGGGGAAAGAACGCCCAAAGAAAGCCCAAAGAAAGGGGATAGAAAGCCCAAAGAAAGCCCAAAGAAAGCGCAAAGAAAGCCCAAAGAAAGCCGAAATAAAGCCCAAGGAAAGGGGAAAGAAAGCCCAAGGAAAGCCCAAAGAAAGCCAAAGAAAGCCCAAAGAAAGGGGAAAGAAAGCCCAAAGAAAGGGGAAAGAAAGCCAAAAGAAAGGGGAAAGAAAGCCCAAAGAAAGCCCAAAGAAAGTGGAAAGAAAGGGGAAAGAAACCCAAAGAAAGGGGATAGAAAGCCCAAAGAAAGGGTAAAGAAAGCCCAAAGAAAGGGGAAAGAAAGCCCAAAGAAAGCCCAAAGAAAGGGGAAAGAAAGTCCAAAGAAAGCCCAAAGAAAGCCCAAAGAAAGCGCAAAGCAAGCCCAAAGAAAGGGGAAAGAAAGCCCTAAGAAAGGGGAAAGAAAGTCCAAAGAAAGGGGAAAGAAAGCCCAAAGAAAGTGGAAAGAAAGCCCAAAGAAATCCCAAAGACAGCCCAAAGAAATGGGAAAGAAAGCCCAAAGAAAGGGGAATGAAAGCCCAAAGAAAGCAAAAGAAAGCCCAAAGAAAGCCCAAAGAAAGTTCAAAGAAAGGGGAAAGAAAGCCCCAAGAAAGGGGAAAGAAAGTCCAAAGAAAGCCCAAAGAAAGCCGAAAGAAAGCCCAAAGAAAGGGGAAAGAAAGCCCAAAGAAAGGGGAAATAAAGCCCAAAGAAAGCCCAAAGAAAGGGGAAATAAAGCCCAAAGAAAGCCCAAAGAAAGGGGAAAGAAAGCCCAAAGAAAGGGGAAAGAAAGCCAAAAGAAAGCGGAAAGAAAGCCCAAAGAAAACCCAAATAAAGGGGAAAGAAAGCCCAAAGAAAGGGGAAAGAAAGGGTAAAGAAAGCCCAAAGAAAGGGGAAAGAACGCCCAAGAAAGCCCAAAGAAAGGGGATAGAAAGCCCAAAGAAAGCCCAAAGAAAGCGCAAAGAAAGCCCAAAGAAAGCCGAAATAAAGCCCAAGGAAAGGGGAAAGAAAGCCCAAGGAAAGCCCAAAGAAAGCCCAAAGAAAGCCCAAAGAAAGGGGAAAGAAAGCCCAAAGAAAGGGGAAAGAAAGCCCAAAGAAAGGGGAAAGAAAGGGGAAAGAAAGCCCAAAGAAAGGGGAAAGAAAGCCCAAAGAAAGCCCAAAGAAAGCCCAAAGAAAGCCCAAAGAAAGGGGAAACCAAGCCCAAAGAAAGGGGAAAGAAAGCCCAAAGTAAGCCCAAAGAAAGCCCAAAGAAAGGGGAAAGAAAGCCCAAAGAAAGGGGAAAGAAAGCCCAAAGAAAGGGGAAGGAAAGCCCAAAGAAAGCCCCAAGAAAGGGGAAAGAAAGCCCAAAGAAAGCCCAAAGACAGCCCAAATAAAGGGGAAAGAAAGCCCAAAGAAAGGCCAAAGAAAGCCGAAAGAAAGCCCAAAAAAAGGGGAAATAAAGCCCAAAGAAAGTGGAAAGAAAGGGGAAAGAAGGCCCAAAGAAAGGGGAAAAAAAGCCCAAAGAAAGCCCAAATAAAGGGGAAGGAAAGCCCAAAGAAAGGGGAAAGAAAGCCCAAAGAAAGGGGAAAGAAAGCCCAAAGAAAGCCCAAAGAAAGGGGAAAGAAAGCCCAAAGAAAGCCCAAAGAAAGCCCAAAAAAGGGGAAAGAAAGCCTAAAGAAAGGGGAAAGAAAGCCAGAGAAAGCACAAAGAAAGAAGAAAGAAAGCCCAAAGAAAGGGGAAAGAAAGCCAAAAGAAAGCCCAAAGAAAGGGGAAAGAAAGGGGAAGGAAAGCCCAAAGAAAGCCCAAAGAAAGGGGAAAGAAAGCCCAAAGAAAGCCTAAAGAAAGTGGAAAGAAAGCCCAAAGAAAGCCCAAAGAAAGGGGAAAGAAAGCCCAAGAAAGGGGAAAGAAAGCCCAAAGAAAGGGGAATGACAGCGCAAAGAAAGGGGAAAGAAAGCCCAAAGAAAGCCCAAAGAAAGCCCAAAGAAAGGTGAAAGAAAGCTCAAAGAAAGGGGAAAGGAAGCCAAAAGAAAGCCCAAGGAAAGCCCAAAGAAAGGGGAAAGAAAGCCCAAAGAAAGCCCAAAGAAAGCCCAAATAAAGCCCAAAGAAAGGGGAAAGAAAGCCCAAAGAAAGCCCAAAGAAAGGGGAAACAAAGCCCAAAGAAAGCCCAAAGAAAGCCCAAAGAAAGCCCAAAGAAAGCCCAAAGAAAGCCAAAGAAGGCCCAAAGAAAGGTGAAAGAAAGCCCAAAGAAAGGGGAATGACAGCCCAAAGAAGGGGGAAAGAAAGCCCAAAGAAATGGGAAAAAAAGCCCAAAGAAAAGGGAAAGAGCGCCCAAAGAAAGGGGAAAGAAAGCCCAAAGAAAGGGGAAAGAAAGCCCAAAGAAAGCCCAAAGAAATTGGAAAGAAAGCCAAAGGAAAGCCCAAAGAAAGGGGAAAGAAAGCCCAAAGAAAGGGGAATGACAGCCCAAAGAAAGTGGAAAGAAAGCCCAAAGAAAGGGGAAAGAAAGACCAAAGAAAGGGGAAAGAAAGCCCAAAGAAAGGGGAAAGAAAGCCCAAAGAAAACCAAAAGACAGCCCAAAGAAAGGGGAAAGAAAGCCCAAAGAAAGCCCAAAGAAAGGGGAAAGAAAGCCCAAAGAAAGCCCAAAGAAAGCCCAAAGAAAGTGGAAAGAAAGGGGAAGGAAAGCCAAAGAAAGCCCAAAGAAAGCCCAAAGAAAGGGGAAAGAAAGCCCAAAGAAAGCCAAAGAAAGGGGAAAGAAAGGGGAAAGAAAGCCCAAAGAAAGTGGAAAGAAAGCGCAAAGAAAGCCCAAAGAAAGTGGAAAGAAAGCCCAAAGAAAGGGGAAAGAAAGCCCCAAAGAAAGGGGAAAGAAAGCTCAAAGAAAGCCCAAAGAAAGGGTAAAGAAAGCCCAAAGAAAGCCCAAAGAAAGGGGAAAGAAAGCCCAAAGAAAGCCCAAAGAAAGGGGAAAGAAAGTCCAAAGAAAGCCCAAAGAAAGCCCAAAGAAAGCGCAAAGCAAGCCCAAAGAAAGGGGAAAGAAAGCCCTAAGAAAGGGGAAAGAAAGTCCAAGGAAAGGGGAAAGAAAGCCCAAAGAAAGGGGAAAGAAAGCCCAAAGAAATCCCAAAGACAGCCCAAAGAAAGGGGAAAGAAAGCCCAAAGAAAGGGGAATGAAAGCCCAAAGAAAGCCCAAAGAAAGCCCAAAGAAAGCCCAAAGAAAGTTCAAAGAAAGGGGAAAGAAAGCCCCAAGAAAGGGGAAAGAAAGCCCAAAGAAAGCCCAAAGAAAGCCCAAAGAAAGCCCAAAGAAACCCCAAAGAAAGGGGAAAGAAAGCCCAAAGAAAGGGGAAAGAAAGCCCAAAGAAAGCCCAAAGAAAGGGGAAAGAAAGCCCAAAGAAAGCCCAAAGAAAGGGGAAAGAAAGCCCAAAGAAAGGGGAAAGAAAGCCAAAAGAAAGCGGAAAGAAAGCCCAAAGAAAACCCAAAGAAAGCCCAAAGAAAGCCCAAAGAAAGGGGAAAGAAAGGGGAAAGAAGGCCCAAAGAAAGGGGAAAAAAAGCCCAAAGAAAGCCCAAATAAAGGGGAAGGAAAGCCCAAAGAAAGGGGAAAGAAAGCCCAAAGAAAGGGGAAAGAAAGCCCAAAGAAAGCCCAAGAAAGGGGAAAGAAAGCCCAAAGAAAGCCCAAAGAAAGCCCAAAAAAGGGGAAAGAAAGCCTAAAGAAAGGGGAAAGAAAGCCAGAGAAAGCACAAAGAAAGAAGAAAGAAAGCCCAAAGAAAGGGGAAAGAAAGCCAAAAGAAAGCCCAAAGAAAGGGGAAAGAAAGGGGAAGGAAAGCCCAAAGAAAGCCCAAAGAAAGGGGAAAGAAAGCCAAAGAAAGCCTAAAGAAAGTGGAAAGAAAGCCCAAAGAAAGCCCAAAGAAAGGGGAAAGAAAGCCCAAAGAAAGGGGAAAGAAAGCCCAAAGAAAGGGGAATGACAGCGCAAAGAAAGGGGAAAGAAAGCCCAAAGAAAGCCCAAAGAAAGCCCAAAGAAAGGTGAAAGAAAGCTCAAAGAAAGGGGAAAGGAAGCCAAAAGAAAGCCCAAGGAAAGCCCAAAGAAAGGGGAAAGAAAGCCCAAAGAAAGCCCAAAGAAAGCCCAAATAAAGCCCAAAGAAAGGGGAAAGAAAGCCCAAAGAAAGCCCAAAGAAAGCCCAAAGAAAGGGGAAACAAAGCCCAAAGAAAGCCCAAAGAAAGCCCAAAGAAAGCCCAAAGAAAGCCCAAAGAAAGCCCAAAGAAGGCCCAAAGAAAGGTGAAAGAAAGCCCAAAGAAAGGGGAATGACAGCCCAAAGAAGGGGGAAAGAAAGCCCAAAGAAATGGGAAAAAAAGCCCAAAGAAAAGGGAAAGAGCGCCCAAAGAAAGGGGAAAGAAAGCCCAAAGAAAGGGGAAAGAAAGCCCAAAGAAAGCCCAAAGAAATTGGAAAGAAAGCCAAAGGAAAGCCCAAAGAAAGGGAAAGAAAGCCCAAAGAAAGGGGAATGACAGCCCAAAGAAAGTGGAAAGAAAGCCCAAAGAAAGGGGAAAGAAAGACCAAAGAAAGGGGAAAGAAAGCCCAAAGAAAGGGAAAGAAAGCCCAAAGAAAACCAAAAGACAGCCCAAAGAAAGGGGAAAGAAAGCCCAAAGAAAGCCCAAAGAAAGGGGAAAGAAAGCCCAAAGAAAGCCCAAAGAAAGCCCAAAGAAAGTGGAAAGAAAGGGGAAGGAAAGCCCAAAGAAAGCCCAAAGAAAGCCCAAAGAAAGGGGAAAGAAAGCCCAAAGAAAGCCCAAAGAAAGGGGAAAGAAAGGGGAAAGAAAGCCAAAGAAAGTGGAAAGAAAGCGCAAAGAAAGCCCAAAGAAAGTGGAAAGAAAGCCCAAAGAAAGGGGAAAGAAAGCCCAAAGAAAGGGGAAAGAAAGCTCAAAGAAAGCCCAAAGAAAGGGTAAAGAAAGCCCAAAGAAAGCCCAAAGAAAGGGGAAAGAAAGCCCAAAGAAAGCCCAAAGAAAGGGGAAAGAAAGTCCAAAGAAAGCCCAAAGAAAGCCCAAAGAAAGCGCAAAGCAAGCCCAAAGAAAGGGAAAGAAAGCCCTAAGAAAGGGGAAAGAAAGTCCAAGGAAAGGGGAAAGAAAGCCCAAAGAAAGGGGAAAGAAAGCCCAAAGAAATCCCAAAGACAGCCCAAAGAAAGGGGAAAGAAAGCCCAAAGAAAGGGGAATGAAAGCCCAAAGAAAGCCCAAGAAAGCCCAAAGAAAGCCCAAAGAAAGTTCAAAGAAAGGGGAAAGAAAGCCCCAAGAAAGGGGAAAGAAAGCCCAAAGAAAGCCCAAAGAAAGCCCAAAGAAAGCCCAAAGAAACCCCAAAGAAAGGGGAAAGAAAGCCCAAAGAAAGGGGAAAGAAAGCCCAAGAAAGCCCAAAGAAAGGGGAAAGAAAGCCCAAAGAAAGCCCAAAGAAAGGGGAAAGAAAGCCCAAAGAAAGGGGAAAGAAAGCCAAAAGAAAGCGGAAAGAAAGCCCAAAGAAAACCCAAAGAAAGCCCAAAGAAAGCCCAAAGAAAGGGGAAAGAAAGGGGAAAGAAAGCCCAAAGAAAGGGGAAAGAACGCCCAAAGAAAGCCCAAAGAAAGGGGAAAGAAAGCCCAAAGAAAGCCCAAAGAAAGCGCAAAGAAAGCCCAAAGAAAGCCCAAATAAAGCCCAAGGAAAGGGGAAAGAAAGCCCAAGGAAAGCCCAAAGAAAGCCCAAAGAAAGCCCAAAGAAAGGGGAAAGAAAGCCCAAAGAAAGGGGAAAGAAAGCCCAAAGAAAGGGGAAAGAAAGGGGAAAGAAAGCCCAAAGAAAGGGGAAAGAAAGCCCAAAGAAAGCCCAAAGAAAGGGGAAAGAAAGCCCAAAGAAAGCCCAAAGAAAGCCCAAAGAAATCCCAAAGAAAGGGGAAACCAAGCCCAAAGAAAGGGAAAGAAAGCCCAAAGAAAGCCCAAAGAAAGCCCAAAGAAAGGGGAAAGAAAGCCCAAAGAAAGGGGAAAGAAAGCCCAGAGAAAGCCCAAAGAAAGGGGAAGGAAAGCCCAAAGAAAGCCCAAAGAAAGGGGAAAGAAAGCCCAAAGAAAGCCCAAGGAAAGTGGAAAGAAAGCCCAAAGAAATCCCAAAGAAAGGGGAAAGAAAGCCCAAAGAAAGGGGAAAGAAAGCCCAAAGTAAGCCCAAAGAAAGCCCAAAGAAAGGGGAAAGAAAGCCCAAAGAAAGGGGAAAGAAAGCCCAAAGAAAGGGGAAGGAAAGCCCAAAGAAAGCCCCAAGAAAGGGGAAAGAAAGCCCAAAGAAAGCCCAAAGACAGCCCAAATAAAGGGGAAAGAAAGCCCAAAGAAAGGCCAAAGAAAGCCGAAAGAAAGCCCAAAAAAAGGGGAAATAAAGCCCAAAGAAAGTGGAAAGAAAGGGGAAAGAAGGCCCAAAGAAAGGGGAAAAAAAGCCCAAAGAAAGCCCAAATAAAGGGAAGGAAAGCCCAAAGAAAGGGGAAAGAAAGCCCAAAGAAAGGGGAAAGAAAGCCCAAAGAAAGCCCAAAGAAAGGGGAAAGAAAGCCCAAAGAAAGCCCAAAGAAAGCCCAAAAAAGGGGAAAGAAAGCCTAAAGAAAGGGGAAAGAAAGCCCAGAGAAAGCACAAAGAAAGAAGAAAGAAAGCCCAAAGAAAGGGGAAAGAAAGCCAAAAGAAAGCCCAAAGAAAGGGGAAAGAAAGGGGAAGGAAAGCCCAAAGAAAGCCCAAAGAAAGGGGAAAGAAAGCCCAAAGAAAGCCTAAAGAAAGTGGAAAGAAAGCCCAAAGAAAGCCCAAAGAAAGGGGAAAGAAAGCCCAAAGAAAGGGGAAAGAAAGCCCAAAGAAAGGGGAATGACAGCGCAAAGAAAGGGGAAAGAAAGCCCAAAGAAAGCCCAAAGAAAGGTGAAAGAAAGCTCAAAGAAAGGGAAAGGAAGCCAAAAGAAAGCCCAAGGAAAGCCCAAAGAAAGGGGAAGAAAGCCCAAAGAAAGCCCAAAGAAAGCCCAAATAAAGCCCAAAGAAAGGGGAAAGAAAGCCCAAAGAAAGCCCAAAGAAAGGGAAACAAAGCCCAAAGAAAGCCCAAAGAAAGCCCAAAGAAAGCCCAAAGAAAGCCCAAAGAAAGCCCAAAGAAGGCCCAAAGAAAGGTGAAAGAAAGCCCAAAGAAAGGGGAATGACAGCCCAAAGAAGGGGGAAAGAAAGCCCAAAGAAATGGGAAAAAAAGCCCAAAGAAAAGGGAAAGAGCGCCCAAAGAAAGGGGAAAGAAAGCCCAAAGAAAGGGGAAAGAAAGCCCAAAGAAAGCCCAAAGAAATTGGAAAGAAAGCCAAAGGAAAGCCCAAAGAAAGGGGAAAGAAAGCCCAAAGAAAGGGGAATGACAGCCCAAAGAAAGTGGAAAGAAAGCCCAAAGAAAGGGGAAAGAAAGACCAAAGAAAGGGGAAAGAAAGCCCAAAGAAAGGGGAAAGAAAGCCCAAAGAAAACCAAAAGACAGCCCAAAGAAAGGGGAAAGAAAGCCCAAAGAAAGCCCAAAGAAAGGGGAAAGAAAGCCCAAAGAAAGCCCAAAGAAAGCCCAAAGAAAGTGGAAAGAAAGGGGAAGGAAAGCCCAAAGAAAGCCCAAAGAAAGCCCAAAGAAAGGGGAAAGAAAGCCCAAAGAAAGCCCAAAGAAAGGGGAAAGAAAGGGGAAAGAAAGCCCAAAGAAAGTGGAAAGAAAGCGCAAAGAAAGCCCAAAGAAAGTGGAAAGAAAGCCCAAAGAAAGGGGAAAGAAAGCCCAAAGAAAGGGGAAAGAAAGCTCAAAGAAAGCCCAAAGAAAGGGTAAAGAAAGCCCAAAGAAAGCCCAAAGAAAGGGGAAAGAAAGCCCAAAGAAAGCCCAAAGAAAGGGGAAAGAAAGTCCAAAGAAAGCCAAAGAAAGCCCAAAGAAAGCGCAAAGCAAGCCCAAAGAAAGGGGAAAGAAAGCCCTAAGAAAGGGGAAAGAAAGTCCAAGGAAAGGGGAAAGAAAGCCCAAAGAAAGGGGAAAGAAAGCCCAAAGAAATCCCAAAGACAGCCCAAAGAAAGGGGAAAGAAAGCCCAAAGAAAGGGGAATGAAAGCCCAAAGAAAGCCCAAAGAAAGCCCAAAGAAAGCCCAAAGAAAGTTCAAAGAAAGGGGAAAGAAAGCCCCAAGAAAGGGGAAAGAAAGCCCAAAGAAAGCCCAAAGAAAGCCCAAAGAAAGCCCAAAGAAACCCCAAAGAAAGGGGAAAGAAAGCCCAAAGAAAGGGGAAAGAAAGCCCCAAAGAAAGCCCAAAGAAAGGGGAAAGAAAGCCCAAAGAAAGCCCAAAGAAAGGGGAAAGAAAGCCCAAAGAAAGGGGAAAGAAAGCCAAAAGAAAGCGGAAAGAAAGCCCAAAGAAAACCCAAAGAAAGCCCAAAGAAAGCCCAAAGAAAGGGGAAAGAAAGGGGAAAGAAGGCCAAAGAAAGGGGAAAAAAAGCCCAAAGAAAGCCCAAATAAAGGGGAAGGAAAGCCCAAAGAAAGGGGAAAGAAAGCCCAAAGAAAGGGGAAAGAAAGCCCAAAGAAAGCCCAAAGAAAGGGGAAAGAAAGCCCAAAGAAAGCCAAAGAAAGCCCAAAAAAGGGGAAAGAAAGCCTAAAGAAAGGGAAAGAAAGCCCAGAG
>NW_027043751.1:0-43087 GCF_036013475.1 Columba livia
AAAGGGGAAAGAAAGCCCAAAGAAAGGGGAATGACAGCCCAAAGAAAGGGGAAAGAAAGCCCAAAGAAAGGAGAAAGAAAGCCCAAAGAAACGGGAAAGAAAGCCCAAAGAAAGGGGAAAGAAAGCCCAAGAAAGCCCAAAGATAGCCCAAAGAAATGGAAAGAAAGTGGAAAGAAAGCCCAAAGAAAGCCAAAGAAAGCCCAAAGAAAGCCCAAAGAAAGCCCAAAGAAAGGGGAAAGAAAGCCCAAAGAAAGGGGAAACAAAGCCCAAAGAAAGGGGAAAGAAAGTGGAAAGAAAGCCCAAAGAAAGGGTAAAGAAAGGGGAAAGAAAGCCCAAAGAAAGCCCAAAGAAAGGGGAAAGAAAGCCCAAAGAAAGCCCAAAGAAAGGGAAAGAAAGCCCAAAGAAACCCCAAAGAAGGGGAAAGAAAGCCCAAAGAAAGGGGGAAAGAAAGCCCAAGGAAAGGGGAAAGAAAGCCCAAAGAAAGGGGAAATAAAGCCTAAAGAAAGGGGAAAGAAAGCCCAAAGAAAGGGGGAAGAAAGCCCAAAGAAAGCCCAAAGAAAGGGGAAAGAAAGGGGAAAGAAAGCCAAAGAAAGCCCAAAGAAAGCCAAAGAAAGGGGAAAGAAAGCCCAAAGAAAGCCCAAAGAAATGGGAAAGAAAGCGCAAAGAAAGCCCAAAGAAAGGGGAAAGAAAGCCCAAAGAAAGGGGAAAGAAAACCCAAAGAAAGGGGAAAGAAAGCCCAAAGAAAGGGGAAAGACAGCCCAAAGAAATCCCAAAGATAGGGGAAAGAAAGCACAAAGAAAGGGGAAAGAAAGCTCAAAGAAAGCCAAAGAAAGGGGAAAGAAAGCCCAAAGAAAGGGGAAAGAAAGCCCAAAGAAAGGGGAAAGAAAGCCCAAGGAAAGGGGAAAGAAAGCCCAAAGAAAGGGGAAAGAAAGCCCAAAGAAAGGGGAAAGAAAGGGGAAAGAAAACCCAAAGAAAGCCCAAAGAAAGCCCAAGGAAAGACCAAAGAAAGGGGAAAGAAAGCCCAAAGAAAGGGGAAAAAAAGCCCAAAGAAAGCCCAAAGAAAGCCCAAAGAAAGCCCACAGAAAGGGGAAAGAAAGCCCAAAGAAAGGGAAAGAAAGCCCAAAGAAGCCCAAAGAAAGGGTAAAGAAAGCCCAAAGAAAGGGGAAACAAAGCCCAAAGAAAGGGGAAAGAAAGGGGGAAAGAAAGCCCAAAGGAAGGGGAAAGAAAGGGGAAAGAAAGCCCAAAGAAAGGGGAAAGAAAGCCCAAAGAAAGGGGAAAGAAAGCCCAAGGAAAGGGGAAAGAAAGCCCAAAGAAAGGGGAAATAAAGCCCAAAGAAAGGGGAAAGAAATCCCAAAGAAAGAGGAAAGAAAGGGGAAAGAAAGCCCAAAGAAAGGGGGAAGAAAGCCCAAAGAAAGCCAAAGAAGGGTAAAGAACGGGGAAAGAAAGCCCAAAGAAAGCCCAAAGAAAGCCCAAAGAAAGGGGGAAAGAAAGCCCAAAGAAAGCCCAAAGAAAGGGGAAAGAAAGCGCAAAGAAAGCCCAAAGAAAGGGGAAAGAAAGCCCAAAGAAAGGGGAAAGAAATCCCAAAGATAGGGGAATGAAAGCCCACAGAAAAGGGGAAAGAAAGCCCAAAGAAAGGGAAAAGAAGCCCAAAGAAAGCCCAAAGAAAGGGGAAAGAAAGCCCAAAGAAAGGGCAAACAAAGCCCAAAGAAAGGGGAAAGAAAGGGGAAAGAAAGCCCAAAGAAAGCCCAAGGAAAGCCCAAAGAAAGGGGAAAGAAAGCCCAAAGAAACCCCAAAGAAAGGGGAAAGAAAAGCCCAAAGAAAGCCCAAAGAAAGCCCAAAGAAAGCCCAAAGAAAGGGGAAAGAAGCCCAAAGAAAGGGCAAACAAAGCCCAAAGAAAGGGGAAAGAAAGGGGAAAGAAAGCCCAAAGAAAGGGTAAAGAAAGGGGAAAGAAAGCCCAAAGAAAGCCCAAAGAAAGGGGAAAGAAAGCCCAAAGAAAGCCCAAAGAAAGGGGAAAGAAAGCCAAAGAAACCCCAAAAAAGGGGAAAGAAAGCCCAAAGAAAGGGGAAAGAAAGCCCAAGGAAAGGGGAAAGAAAGCCCAAAGAAAGGGGAAATAAAGCCCAAAGAAAGGGGAAAGAAAGCCCAAAGAAAGGGGGAAGAAAGCCCAAAGAAAGCCCAAAGAAAGGGGAAAGAAAGGGGAAAGAAAGCCCAAAGAAAGCCCAAAGAAAGCCCAAGAAAGGGGAAAGAAAGCCCAAAGAAAGCCCAAAGAAATGGAAAGAAAGCGCAAAGAAAGCCCAAAGAAAGGGGAAAGAAAGCCCAAAGAAAGGGGAAAGAAAACCCAAAGAAAGGGGAAAGAAAGCCCAAAGAAAGGGGGAAAGACAGCCCAAAGAAATCCCAAAGAAGGGGAAAGAAAGTACAAAGATAGGGGAAAGGAAAGCTCAAAGAAAGCCCAAAGAAAGGGGAAAGAAAGCCCAAGGAAAGGGGAAAGAAAGCCCAAAGAAAGGGGAAAGAAAGCCCAAAGAAAGGGGAAAGAAAGCCCAAAGAAAGGGGAAAGAAAGCCCAAAGAAAGGGGAAAGAAAGCCCAAAGAAAGTGGAAAGAAAGGGGAAAGAAACCCAAAGAAAGCCCAAAGAAAGCCCAAGGAAAGACCAAAGAAAGGGGAAAGAAAGCCAAAGAAAGGGGAAAAAAAGCCAAAGAAAGCCCAAGAAAGCCCAAAGAAAGCCCAAAGAAAGCCCAAAGAAAGCCCAAAGAAGGGGAAAGAAAGCCCAAAGAAAGCCAAAGAAAGGGGAAAGAAAGCCCAAAGAAAGTGGAAACAAAGCCCAAAGAAAGGGGAAAGAAAGGGGAAAGAAAGCCCAAAGGAAGGGGAAAGAAAGGGGAAAGAAAGCCCAAAGAAAGCCCAAAGAAAGGGGAAAGAAAGCCCAAAGAAACCCCAAAGAAAGGGGAAAGGAAGCCCAAAGAAAGGGGAAAGAAAGCCCAAGGAAAGGGGAAAGAAAGCCCAAAGAAAGGGGAAATAAAGCCCAAAGAAAGGGGAAAGAAATCCCAAAGAAAGAGGAAAGAAAGGGGAAAGAAAGCCCAAAGAAAGGGGAAAGAAGGGGGAAGAAAGCCAAAGAAAGCCCAAAGAAAGCCCAAAGAAAGGGGAAAGAAAGCCTAAAGAAAGCCAAAGAAAGGGGAAAGAAAGCGCAAAGAAAGACCAAAGAAAGGGGAAAGAAAGCCCAAAGAAAGGGGAAAGAAATCCCAAAGAAAGGGGAATGAAAGCCCAAAGAAAGGGGAAAGACAGCCCAAAGAAAGCCCAAAGAAAGGGGAAAGAAAGCCCAAAGAAAGGGGAAAGAAAGCTCAAAGAAAGCCCAAAGAAAGGGGAAAGAAAGCCCAAAGAAAGGGGAAAGAAAGCCCAAAGAAAGGGGAAAGAATGCCCAGAGAATGCCCAAAGAAAGCCAAAGAAAGTGGAAAGAAAGGGGGAAAGAAAACCCAAAGAAAGCCCAAAGAAAGCCAAGGACAGACCAAAGAAAGGGGAAAGAAAGCCAAGAAAGGGAAAAAAAGCCCAAAGAAAGCCCAAAGAAAGCCCAAAGAAGCCCACAGAAAGGGGAAAGAAAGCCCAAAGAAAGGGGAAAGAAAGCACAAAGAAAGCCCAAAGAAAGCCCAAAGAAAGCCCAAAGAAGGGGAAAGAAAGCCCAAAGAAAGGGGAAAGAAAGCCCAAAGAAAGGGGAATGACAGCCCAAAGAAAGGGGAAAGAAAGCCCAAAGAAAGGAGAAAGAAAGCCCAAAGAAACGGGAAAGAAAGCCCAAAGAAAGGGGAAAGAAAGCCCAAGAAAGCCAAAGATAGCCCAAGAATTGGAAAGAAAGGGGAAAGAAAGCCCAAAGAAAGCCCAAAGAAAGCCCAAAGAAAAGCCCAAAGAAAGCCCCAAAGAAAGGGGAAAGAAAGCCCAAAGAAAGGGGAAACAAAGCCCAAAGAAAGGGGAAAGAAAGTGGAAAGAAAGCCCAAAGAAAGGGTAAAGAAAGGGGAAAGAAAGCCCAAGAAAAGCCCAAAGAAAGGGGAAAGAAAGCCCAAAGAAAGCCCAAAGAAAGGGGAAAGAAAGCCCAAAGAAACCCCAAAGAAGGGAAAGAAAGCCCAAAGAAAGGGGAAAGAAAGCCCAAGGAAAGGGGAAAGAAAGCCCAAAGAAAGGGGAAATAAAGCCTAAAGAAAGGGGAAAGAAAGCCCAAAGAAAGGGGGAAGAAAGCCCAAAGAAAGCCCAAAGAAAGGGGAAAGAAAGGGGAAAGAAAGCCCAAAGAAAGCCCAAAGAAAGCCCAAAGAAAGGGGAAAGAAAGCCCAAAGAAAGCCCAAAGAAATGGGAAAGAAAGCGCAAAGAAAGCCCAAAGAAAGGGGAAAGAAAGCCAAAGAAAGGGGAAAGAAAACCCAAAGAAAGGGGAAAGAAAGCCCAAAGAAAGGGGAAAGACAGCCCAAAGAAATCCCAAAGATAGGGGAAAGAAAGCACAAAGAAAGGGGAAAGAAAGCTCAAAGAAAGGCCAAAGAAAGGGGAAAGAAAGCCCAAAGAAAGGGGAAAGAAAGCCAAAGAAAGGGGAAAGAAAGCCCAAGGAAAGGCGAAAGAAAAGCCCAAAGAAAGGGAAAGAAAGCCCAAAGAAAGGGGAAAGAAAGGGGAAAGAAAACCCCAAAGAAAGCCCAAAGAAAGCCCAAGGAAAGACCAAAGAAAGGGGAAAGAAAGCCCAAAGAAAGGGGAAAAAAAGCCAAGAAAGCCCAAAGAAAGCCCACAGAAAGGGGAAAGAAGCCCAAAGAAAGGGGAAAGAAAGCCCAAAGAAAGCCCAAAGAAAGGGTAAAGAAAGCCCAAAGAAAGGGGAAACAAAGCCCAAAGAAAGGGGAAAGAAAGGGGAAAGAAAGCCAAAGGAAGGGGAAAGAAAGGGGGAAAGAAAGCCCAAAGAAAGGGAAAGAAAGCCCAAAGAAAGGGGAAAGAAAGCCCAAGGAAAGGGGAAAGAAAGCCCAAAGAAAGGGGAAATAAAGCCCAAAGAAAGGGGAAAGAAATCCCAAAGAAAGAGGAAAGAAAGGGGAAAGAAAGCCCAAAGAAAGGGGGAAAGAAAGGGGGAAGAAAGCCCAAAGAAAGCCCAAAGAAAGGGTAAAGAACGGGGAAAGAAAGCCCAAAGAAAGCCCAAAGAAAGCCAAAGAAAGGGGAAAGAAAGCCCAAAGAAAGCCCAAAGAAAGGGGAAAGAAAGCGCAAAGAAAGCCCAAAGAAAGGGGAAAGAAAGCCCAAAGAAAGGGAAAGAAATCCAAAGATAGGGGAATGAAAGCCCACAGAAAGGGGAAAGAAAGCCAAAGAAAGGGAAAAGAAAGCCTAAAGAAAGCCCAAAGAAAGCCTAAATAAAGCCCAAAGAAAGCCCAAAGAAATCCCAAAGAAAGCCCAAAGAAGGCCCAAAGAAAGGGGAAAGAAAGCCCAAAGAAAGGGGAAAGAAAGCCAAAGAAAGGGGAAAGAAAGCCCAAAGAAAGGGGAAAGAAAGCCCAAAGAGAGGGGAAAGAAAGCCCAAAGAAAGTGGAAAGAAAGGGGAAAGAAACCCAAACAAAGCCAAAGAAAGCCAAGGAAAGACCAAGAAAGGGGAAAGAAAGCCCAAAGAAAGGGGAAAAAAGCCAAAGAAAGCCCAAAGAAAGCCCAAAGAAACCCACAGAAAAGGGAAAGAAAGCCCAAAGAAAGGGGAAAGAAAGCCCAAAGAAATCCCAAAGAAAGCCAAAGAAAGCCCAAAGAAAGGGGAAAGAAAGCCCAAAGAAAGGGGAAAGAAAGCACAAAGAAAGGGGAATGACAGCCCAAAGAAAGGGAAAGAAAGCCCAAAGAAATGAGAAAGAAAGCCCAAAGAAAGGGGAAAGAAAGCCCAAAGAAAGGGGAAAGAAAGCCAAGAAAGCCCAAAGATAGCCCAAAGAAATTGGAAAGAAAGGGGAAAGAAAGCCCAAAGAAAGCCCAAAGAAAGCCCAAGGAAAGCCCAAAGAAGGGGATAGAAAGCCGAAAGAAAGGGGAAAGAAAGCCCAAAGAAAGCCCAAAGAAAGGAGAAAGAAAGCCCAAAAAAAGGGGAAACAAAGCCCAAAGAAAGGGGGAAAGAAAGGGGAAGAAAGCCCAAAGAAAGGGAAAGAAAGGGGAAAGAAAGCCCAAAGAAAGCCCAAAGAAAGGGGAAACAAAGCCCAATGAAACCCCAAAGAAAGGGGAAAGAAAGCCCAAAGAAACCCCAAAGAAAGGGGAAAGAAAGCCCAAAGAAAGGGGAAAGAAAGCCAAGGAGAGGGGAAAGAAATCCCAAAGAAAGGGGAAATAAAGCCCAAAGAAAGGGGAAAGAAAGCCAAAGAAAGAGGAAAGAAAGGGGAAAGAAAGCCAAAGAAAGGGGAAAGAAAGGGGGAAGAAAGCCCAAAGAAAGCCCAAAGAAAGGGTAAAGAACGGGGAAAGAAAGCCCAAGAAAGCCCAAAGAAAGCCAAAAGAAAGGGGAAAGAAAGCCCAAAGAAAGGGGAAAGAAATCCCAAGAAAGGGGAAAGAAAGCCCAAAGAAAGCCAAAGAAAGGGGAAAGAAAGCCCAAAGAAAGGGAAAGAAAGCCAAAGAAAGGGGAAAGAAAGCCCAGAGAATGCCCAAAGAAAGGGGAAAGAAAGCCCAAAGAAAGGGAAAGAAGCTCAAAGAAAGCCCAAAGAAAGGGGAAAGAAAGCCCAAAGAAAGGGAAAGAAAGCCAAAGAAAGGGGAAGAATGCCCAGAGAATGCCCAAAGAAAGCCAAAGAAAGTGAAAAGAAAGGGGAAAGAAACCCAAAGAAAGCCCAAAGAAAGCCAAGGACAGACCAAAGAAAGGGGAAAGAAAGCCCAAAGAAAGGGGAAAAAAAGCCCAAAGAAAGCCAAAGAAAGCCCAAAGAAAGCCCACAGAAAGGGGAAAGAAAGCCCAAAGAAAGGGGAAAGAAAGCACAAAGAAAGCCAAAGAAAGCCCAAAGAAAGCCCAAAGAAAGGGGAAAGAAAGCCCAAAGAAAGGGGAAAGAAAGCCAAAGAAAGGGGAATGACAGCCCAAAGAAAGGGGAAAGAAAGCCCAAAGAAAGGAGAAAGAAAGCCCAAAGAACGGGAAAGAAAGCCCAAAGAAAGGGGAAAGAAAGCCCAAGAAAGCCCAAAGATAGCCCAAAGAAATTGGAAAGAAAGGGGAAAGAAAGCCCAAAGAAAGCCCAAAGAAAGCCCAAAGAAAGCCCAAAGAAAGCCCAAAGAAAGGGGAAAGAAAGCCCAAAGAAAGGGGAAACAAAGCCCAAAGAAAGGGGAAAGAAAGTGGAAAGAAAGCCCAAAGAAAGGGTAAAGAAAGGGGAAAGAAAGCCCAAAGAAAGCCCAAAGAAAGGGGAAAGAAAGCCCAAAGAAAGCCCAAAGAAAGGGGAAGAAAGCCCAAAGAAACCCCAAAGAAGGGGAAAGAAAGCCCAAAGAACAGGGGAAAGAAAAGCCCAAGGAAAGGGGAAAGAAAGCCCAAAGAAAGGGGAAATAAAGCCTAAAGAAAGGGGAAAGAAAGCCCAAGAAAAGGGGGAAGAAAGCCAAAGAAAGCCCAAATAAGGGGAAAGAAAGGGGAAAGAAAGCCAAAGAAAGCCCAAAGAAACGCCAAAGAAGGGGAAAGAAAGCCCAAAGAAAGCCCAAAGAAATGGGAGAAAGAAAGCGCAAAGAAAGCCCAAAGAAAGGGGAAAGAAAGCCCAAAGAAAGGGGAAAGAAAACCCAAAGAAAGGGGAAAGAAAGCCCAAAGAAAGGGGAAAGACAGCCCAAAGAAATCCCAAAGATAGGGGAAAGAAAGCACAAAGAAAGGGGAAAGAAAGCTCAAAGAAAGGCCAAAGAAAGGGAAAGAAAGCCCAAAGAAAGGGGAAAGAAAGCCCAAAGAAAGGGGAAAGAAAGCCCAAGGAAAGGGGAAAGAAAGCCCAAAGAAAGGGGAAGAAAGCCCAAAGAAAGGGGAAAGAAAGGGGAAAGAAAACCCAAAGAAAGCCCAAAGAAGCCCAAGAAAGACCAAAGAAAGGGGAAAGAAAGCCCAAAGAAAGGGGAAAAAAAGCCCAAGAAAGCCCAAAGAAAGCCCAAAGAAAGCCCACAGAAAGGGAAAGAAAGCCCAAAGAAAGGGGAAAGAAAGCCCAAAGAAAGCCCAAAGAAAGGGTAAAGAAAGCCCAAGAAAGGGGAAACAAAGCCCAAAGAAAGGGGAAAGAAAGGGGAAAGAAAGCCCAAAGGAAGGGGAAAGAAAGGGGAAAGAAAGCCCAAAGAAAGGGGAAAGAAAGCCCAAAGAAAGGGGAAAGAAAGCCCAAGGAAAGGGGAAAGAAAGCCAAAGAAAGGGGAAATAAAGCCCAAAGAAAGGGGAAAGAAATCCCAAAGAAAGAGGAAAGAAAGGGGAAGAAAGCCCAAAGAAAGGGGGAAGAAAGCCCAAAGAAAGCCCAAAGAAAGGGTAAAGAACGGGGAAAGAAAGCCCAAAGAAAGCCCAAAGAAAGCCCAAAGAAAGGGGAAAGAAAGCCCAAAGAAAGCCCAAAGAAAGGGGAAAGAAAGCGCAAAGAAAGCCCAAAGAAAGGGGAAAGAAAGCCCAAAGAAAGGGGAAGAAATCCCAAAGATAGGGGAATGAAAGCCCACAGAAAGGGGAAAGAAAGCCCAAAGAAAGGGAAAAGAAAGCCCAAAGAAAGCCAAAGAAAGGGGAAGAGAAAGCCCAAAGAAAGGGCAAACAAAGCCCAAAGAAAGGGGAAAGAAAGGGGAAAGAAAGCCCAAAGAAAGCCCAAGGAAAGCCCAAAGAAAGGGGAAAGAAAGCCAAAGAAACCCCAAGAAAGGGGAAAGAAAGCCCAAAGAAAGCCCAAAGAAAGCCCAAAGAAAGGGGAAAGAAAGCCCAAAGAAAGGGCAACAAAGCCCAAAGAAAGGGGAAAGAAAGGGGAAAGAAAGCCCAAAGAAAGGGTAAAGAAAGGGGAAAGAAAGCCCAAAGAAAGCCCAAAGAAAGGGAAAGAAAGCCCAAAGAAAGCCCAAAGAAAGGGGAAGAAAGCCAAAGAAACCCCAAAAAGGGGAAAGAAAGCCCAAAGAAAGGGGAAAGAAAGCCAAGGAAAGGGGAAAGAAAGCCCAAAGAAAGGGGAAATAAAGCCCAAAGAAAGGGGAAAGAAAGCCCAAAGAAAGGGGGAAGAAAGCCAAAGAAAGCCCAAAGAAAGGGGAAAGAAAGGGGGAAAGAAAGCCCAAAGAAAGCCCAAAGAAAGCCCAAAGAAAGGGGAAAGAAAGCCCAAAGAAAGCCCAAAGAAATGGGAAAGAAAGCGCAAAGAAAGCCCAAAGAAAGGGGAAAGAAAGCCCAAAGAAAGGGGAAAGAAAACCCAAAGAAAGGGGAAGAAAGCCCAAAGAAAGGGGAAAGACAGCCCAAAGAAATCCCAAAGAAAGGGGGAAAGAAAGTACAAAGATAGGGGAAAGAAAGCTCAAAGAAAGCCCAAAGAAAGGGGAAAGAAAGCCCAAGGAAAGGGGAAAGAAAGCCCAAAGAAAGGGGAAAGAAAGCCCAAAGAAAGGGGAAAGAAAGCCCAAAGAAAGGGGAAAGAAAGCCCAAAGAAAGGGGAAAGAAAGCCCAAAGAAAGTGGAAAGAAAGGGGAAAGAAAACCCAAAGAAAGCCCAAAGAAAGCCCAAGGAAAGACCAAAGAAAGGGGAAAGAAAGCCCAAAGAAAGGGGAAAAAAAGCCCAAAGAAAGCCCAAGGAAAGCCCAAAGAAAGCCCAAAGAAAGCCCAAAGAAAGCCCAAAGAAAGGGGAAAGAAAGCCCAAAGAAAGCCCAAAGAAAGGGGAAAGAAAGCCCAAAGAAAGTGGAAACAAAGCCCAAAGAAAGGGGAAAGAAAGGGGAAAGAAAGCCCAAAGGAAGGGGAAAGAAAGGGGAAAGAAAGCCCAAAGAAAGCCCAAAGAAAGGGGAAAGAAAGCCCAAAGAAACCCCAAAGAAAGGGGAAAGAAAGCCCAAAGAAAGGGGAAAGAAAGCCCAAGGAAAGGGGAAAGAAAGCCCAAAGAAAGGGGAAATAAAGCCCAAAGAAAGGGGAAAGAAATCCCAAAGAAAGAGGAAAGAAAGGGGAAAGAAAGCCCAAAGAAAGGGGAAAGAAAGGGGGAAGAAAGCCCAAAGAAAGCCCAAAGAAAGCCCAAAGAAAGGGGAAAGAAAGCCTAAAGAAAGCCCAAAGAAAGGGGAAAGAAAGCGCAAAGAAAGACCAAAGAAAGGGGAAAGAAAGCCCAAAGAAAGGGGAAAGAAATCCCAAAGAAAGGGGAATGAAAGCCCAAAGAAAGGGGAAAGACAGCCCAAAGAAAGCCCAAAGAAAGGGGAAAGAAAGCCCAAAGAAAGGGGAAAGAAAGCTCAAAGAAAGCCCAAAGAAAGGGGAAAGAAAGCCCAAAGAAAGGGGAAAGAAAGCCCAAAGAAAGGGGAAAGAATGCCCAGAGAATGCCCAAAGAAAGCCCAAAGAAAGTGGAAAGAAAGGGGAAAGAAAACCCAAAGAAAGCCCAAAGAAAGCCCAAGGACAGACCAAAGAAAGGGGAAAGAAAGCCCAAAGAAAGGGGAAAAAAAGCCCAAAGAAAGCCCAAAGAAAGCCCAAAGAAAGCCCACAGAAAGGGGAAAGAAAGCCCAAAGAAAGGGGAAAGAAAGCACAAAGAAAGCCCAAAGAAAGCCCAAAGAAAGCCCAAAGAAAGGGGAAAGAAAGCCCAAAGAAAGGGGAAAGAAAGCCCAAAGAAAGGGGAATGACAGCCCAAAGAAAGGGGAAAGAAAGCCCAAAGAAAGGAGAAAGAAAGCCCAAAGAAACGGGAAAGAAAGCCCAAAGAAAGGGGAAAGAAAGCCCAAGAAAGCCCAAAGATAGCCCAAAGAAATTGGAAAGAAAGGGGAAAGAAAGCCCAAAGAAAGCCCAAAGAAAGCCCAAAGAAAGCCCAAAGAAAGCCCAAAGAAAGGGGAAAGAAAGCCCAAAGAAAGGGGAAACAAAGCCCAAAGAAAGGGGAAAGAAAGTGGAAAGAAAGCCCAAAGAAAGGGTAAAGAAAGGGGAAAGAAAGCCCAAAGAAAGCCCAAAGAAAGGGGAAAGAAAGCCCAAAGAAAGCCCAAAGAAAGGGGAAAGAAAGCCCAAAGAAACCCCAAAGAAGGGGAAAGAAAGCCCAAAGAAAGGGGAAAGAAAGCCCAGGAAAGGGGAAAGAAAGCCCAAAGAAAGGGGAAATAAAGCCTAAAGAAAGGGGAAAGAAAGCCCAAAGAAAGGGGGAAGAAAGCCCAAAGAAAGCCCAAAGAAAGGGGAAAGAAAGGGGAAAGAAAGCCCAAAGAAAGCCCAAAGAAAGCCCAAAGAAAGGGGAAAGAAAGCCCAAAGAAAGCCCAAAGAAATGGGAAAGAAAGCGCAAAGAAAGCCCAAAGAAAGGGGAAAGAAAGCCCAAAGAAAGGGGAAAGAAAACCCAAAGAAAGGGGAAAGAAAGCCCAAAGAAAGGGGAAAGACAGCCCAAAGAAATCCCAAAGATAGGGGAAAGAAAGCACAAAGAAAGGGGAAAGAAAGCTCAAAGAAAGGCCAAAGAAAGGGGAAAGAAAGCCCAAAGAAAGGGGAAAGAAAGCCCAAAGAAAGGGGAAAGAAAGCCCAAGGAAAGGGGAAAGAAAGCCCAAAGAAAGGGGAAAGAAAGCCCAAAGAAAGGGGAAAGAAAGGGGAAAGAAAACCCAAAGAAAGCCCAAAGAAAGCCCAAGGAAAGACCAAAGAAAGGGGAAAGAAAGCCCAAAGAAAGGGGAAAAAAAGCCCAAAGAAAGCCCAAAGAAAGCCCACAGAAAGGGGAAAGAAAGCCCAAAGAAAGGGGAAAGAAAGCCCAAAGAAAGCCCAAAGAAAGGGTAAAGAAAGCCCAAAGAAAGGGGAAACAAAGCCCAAAGAAAGGGGAAAGAAAGGGGAAAGAAAGCCCAAAGGAAGGGGAAAGAAAGGGGAAAGAAAGCCCAAAGAAAGGGGAAAGAAAGCCCAAAGAAAGGGGAAAGAAAGCCCAAGGAAAGGGGAAAGAAAGCCCAAAGAAAGGGGAAATAAAGCCCAAAGAAAGGGGAAAGAAATCCCAAAGAAAGAGGAAAGAAAGGGGAAAGAAAGCCCAAAGAAAGGGGAAAGAAAGGGGGAAGAAAGCCCAAAGAAAGCCCAAAGAAAGGGTAAAGAACGGGGAAAGAAAGCCCAAAGAAAGCCCAAAGAAAGCCCAAAGAAAGGGGAAAGAAAGCCCAAAGAAAGCCCAAAGAAAGGGGAAAGAAAGCGCAAAGAAAGCCCAAAGAAAGGGGAAAGAAAGCCCAAAGAAAGGGGAAAGAAATCCCAAAGATAGGGGAATGAAAGCCCACAGAAAGGGGAAAGAAAGCCCAAAGAAAGGGAAAAGAAAGCCTAAAGAAAGCCCAAAGAAAGCCTAAATAAAGCCCAAAGAAAGCCCAAAGAAATCCCAAAGAAAGCCCAAAGAAGGCCCAAAGAAAGGGGAAAGAAAGCCCAAAGAAAGGGGAAACAAAGCCCAAAGAAAGGAGAAAGAGAGCCCAAAGAAAGGGGAAAGAAAGCCCAAAGAAAGGGGAAAGAAAGCCCAAAGAAAGGGGAAAGAAAGCCCAAAGAAAGGGGAAAGAAAGCCCAAAGAGAGGGGAAAGAAAGCCCAAAGAAAGTGGAAAGAAAGGGGAAAGAAAACCCAAACAAAGCCCAAAGAAAGCCCAAGGAAAGACCAAAGAAAGGGGAAAGAAAGCCCAAAGAAAGGGGAAAAAAAGCCCAAAGAAAGCCCAAAGAAAGCCCAAAGAAACCCACAGAAAAGGGAAAGAAAGCCCAAAGAAAGGGGAAAGAAAGCCCAAAGAAATCCCAAAGAAAGCCCAAAGAAAGCCCAAAGAAAGGGGAAAGAAAGCCCAAAGAAAGGGGAAAGAAAGCACAAAGAAAGGGGAATGACAGCCCAAAGAAAGGGGAAAGAAAGCCCAAAGAAATGAGAAAGAAAGCCCAAAGAAAGGGGAAAGAAAGCCCAAAGAAAGGGGAAAGAAAGCCCAAGAAAGCCCAAAGATAGCCCAAAGAAATTGGAAAGAAAGGGGAAAGAAAGCCCAAAGAAAGCCCAAAGAAAGCCCAAGGAAAGCCCAAAGAAAGGGGATAGAAAGCCGAAAGAAAGGGGAAAGAAAGCCCAAAGAAAGCCCAAAGAAAGGAGAAAGAAAGCCCAAAAAAAGGGGAAACAAAGCCCAAAGAAAGGGGAAAGAAAGGGGAAAGAAAGCCCAAAGAAAGGGGAAAGAAAGGGGAAAGAAAGCCCAAAGAAAGCCCAAAGAAAGGGGAAACAAAGCCCAATGAAACCCCAAAGAAAGGGGAAAGAAAGCCCAAAGAAACCCCAAAGAAAGGGGAAAGAAAGCCCAAAGAAAGGGGAAAGAAAGCCCAAGGAGAGGGGAAAGAAATCCCAAAGAAAGGGGAAATAAAGCCCAAAGAAAGGGGAAAGAAAGCCCAAAGAAAGAGGAAAGAAAGGGGAAAGAAAGCCCAAAGAAAGGGGAAAGAAAGGGGGAAGAAAGCCCAAAGAAAGCCCAAAGAAAGGGTAAAGAACGGGGAAAGAAAGCCCAAAGAAAGCCCAAAGAAAGCCAAAAGAAAGGGGAAAGAAAGCCCAAAGAAAGGGGAAAGAAATCCCAAAGAAAGGGGAAAGAAAGCCCAAAGAAAGCCCAAAGAAAGGGGAAAGAAAGCCCAAAGAAAGGGGAAAGAAAGCCCAAAGAAAGGGGAAAGAAAGCCCAGAGAATGCCCAAAGAAAGCCCAAAGAAAGTCCAAAAAAATCCCAAAGAAAAGGGAAAGAAAGCCCAAAGAAAGGGGAAAGAAAGGGGAAAGAAAGCCCAAAGAAAGGGGAAAGAAAGCCCAAAGAAAGGGGAAAGAAAGCCCAAAGAGAGGGGAAAGAAAGCCCAAAGAAAGTGGAAAGAAAGGGGAAAGAAAACCCAAACAAAGCCCAAAGAAAGCCCAAGGAAAGACCAAAGAAAGGGGAAAGAAAGCCCAAAGAAAGGGGAAAAAAAGCCCAAAGAAAGCCCAAAGAAAGCCCAAAGAAACCCACAGAAAAGGGAAAGAAAGCCCAAAGAAAGGGGAAAGAAAGCCCAAAGAAATCCCAAAGAAAGCCCAAAGAAAGGGGAAAGAAAGCCCAAAGAAAGGGGAAAGAAAGCACAAAGAAAGGGGAATGACAGCCCAAAGAAAGGGGAAAGAAAGCCCAAAGAAATGAGAAAGAAAGCCCAAAGAAAGGGGAAAGAAAGCCCAAAGAAAGGGGAAAGAAAGCCCAAGAAAGCCCAAAGATAGCCCAAAGAAATTGGAAAGAAAGGGGAAAGAAAGCCCAAAGAAAGCCCAAAGAAAGCCCAAGGAAAGCCCAAAGAAAGGGGATAGAAAGCCGAAAGAAAGGGGAAAGAAAGCCCAAAGAAAGCCCAAAGAAAGGAGAAAGAAAGCCCAAAAAAAGGGGAAACAAAGCCCAAAGAAAGGGGAAAGAAAGGGGAAAGAAAGCCCAAAGAAAGGGGAAAGAAAGGGGAAAGAAAGCCCAAAGAAAGCCCAAAGAAAGGGGAAACAAAGCCCAAAGAAAGGGGAAAGAAAGGGGAAAGAAAGCCCAAAGAAAGTGGAAAGAAAGGGGAAAGAAAACCCAAAGAAAGCCCAAAGAAAGCCCAAGGACAGACCAAAGAAAGGGGAAAGAAAGCCCAAAGAAAGGGGAAAAAAAGCCCAAAGAAAGCCCAAAGAAAGCCCAAAGAAAGCCCACAGAAAGGGGAAAGAAAGCCCAAAGAAAGGGGAAAGAAAGCACAAAGAAAGCCCAAAGAAAGCCCAAAGAAAGCCCAAAGAAAGGGGAAAGAAAGCCCAAAGAAAGGGGAAAGAAAGCCCAAAGAAAGGGGAATGACAGCCCAAAGAAAGGGGAAAGAAAGCCCAAAGAAAGGAGAAAGAAAGCCCAAAGAAACGGGAAAGAAAGCCCAAAGAAAGGGGAAAGAAAGCCCAAGAAAGCCCAAAGATAGCCCAAAGAAATTGGAAAGAAAGGGGAAAGAAAGCCCAAAGAAAGCCCAAAGAAAGCCCAAAGAAAGCCCAAAGAAAGCCCAAAGAAAGGGGAAAGAAAGCCCAAAGAAAGGGGAAACAAAGCCCAAAGAAAGGGGAAAGAAAGTGGAAAGAAAGCCCAAAGAAAGGGTAAAGAAAGGGGAAAGAAAGCCCAAAGAAAGCCCAAAGAAAGGGGAAAGAAAGCCCAAAGAAAGCCCAAAGAAAGGGGAAAGAAAGCCCAAAGAAACCCCAAAGAAGGGGAAAGAAAGCCCAAAGAAAGGGGAAAGAAAGCCCAAGGAAAGGGGAAAGAAAGCCCAAAGAAAGGGGAAATAAAGCCTAAAGAAAGGGGAAAGAAAGCCCAAAGAAAGGGGGAAGAAAGCCCAAAGAAAGCCCAAAGAAAGGGGAAAGAAAGGGGAAAGAAAGCCCAAAGAAAGCCCAAAGAAAGCCCAAAGAAAGGGGAAAGAAAGCCCAAAGAAAGCCAAAGAAATGGGAAAGAAAGCGCAAAGAAAGCCCAAAGAAAGGGGAAAGAAAGCCCAAAGAAAGGGGAAAGAAAACCCAAAGAAAGGGGAAAGAAAGCCCAAAGAAAGGGGAAAGACAGCCCAAAGAAATCCCAAAGATAGGGGAAAGAAAGCACAAAGAAAGGGGAAAGAAAGCTCAAAGAAAGGCCAAAGAAAGGGGAAAGAAAGCCCAAAGAAAGGGGAAAGAAAGCCCAAAGAAAGGGGAAAGAAAGCCCAAGGAAAGGGGAAAGAAAGCCCAAAGAAAGGGAAAGAAAGCCCAAAGAAAGGGGAAAGAAAGGGGAAAGAAAACCCAAAGAAAGCCCAAAGAAAGCCCAAGGAAAGACCAAAGAAAGGGGAAAGAAAGCCCAAAGAAAGGGGAAAAAAAGCCCAAAGAAAGCCCAAAGAAAGCCCACAGAAAGGGGGAAAGAAAGCCCAAAGAAAGGGGAAAGAAAGCCCAAAGAAAGCCCAAAGAAAGGGTAAAGAAAGCCCAAAGAAAGGGGAAACAAAGCCCAAAGAAAGGGGAAAGAAAGGGGAAAGAAAGCCCAAAGGAAGGGGAAAGAAAGGGGAAAGAAAGCCCAAAGAAAGGGGAAAGAAAGCCCAAAGAAAGGGGAAAGAAAGCCCAAGGAAAGGGGAAAGAAAGCCCAAAGAAAGGGGAAATAAAGCCCAAAGAAAGGGGAAAGAAATCCCAAAGAAAGAGGAAAGAAAGGGGAAAGAAAGCCCAAAGAAAGGGGAAAGAAAGGGGGAAGAAAGCCCAAAGAAAGCCAAAGAAAGGGTAAAGAACGGGGAAAGAAAGCCCAAAGAAAGCCAAAGAAAGCCCAAAGAAAGGGGAAAGAAAGCCCAAAGAAAGCCCAAAGAAAGGGGAAAGAAAGCGCAAAGAAAGCCCAAAGAAAGGGGAAAGAAAGCCCAAAGAAAGGGAAAGAAATCCCAAAGATAGGGGAATGAAAGCCCACAGAAAGGGGAAAGAAAGCCCAAAGAAAGGGAAAAGAAAGCCTAAAGAAAGCCCAAAGAAAGCCTAAATAAAGCCCAAAGAAAGCCCAAAGAAATCCCAAAGAAAGCCCAAAGAAGGCCCAAAGAAAGGGGAAAGAAAGCCCAAAGAAAGGGGAAACAAAGCCCAAAGAAAGGAGAAAGAGAGCCCAAAGAAAGGGGAAAGAAAGCCCAAAGAAAGGGGAAAGAAAGCCCAAAGAAAGGGGAAAGAAAGCCCAAAGAAAGGGGAAAGAAAGCCCAAAGAGAGGGGAAAGAAAGCCCAAAGAAAGTGGAAAGAAAGGGGAAAGAAAACCCAAACAAAGCCCAAAGAAAGCCCAAGGAAAGACCAAAGAAAGGGGAAAGAAAGCCCAAAGAAAGGGGAAAAAAAGCCCAAAGAAAGCCCAAAGAAAGCCCAAAGAAACCCACAGAAAAGGGAAAGAAAGCCCAAAGAAAGGGGAAAGAAAGCCCAAAGAAATCCCAAAGAAAGCCCAAAGAAAGCCCAAAGAAAGGGGAAAGAAAGCCCAAAGAAAGGGGAAAGAAAGCACAAAGAAAGGGGAATGACAGCCCAAAGAAAGGGGAAAGAAAGCCCAAAGAAATGAGAAAGAAAGCCCAAAGAAAGGGGAAAGAAAGCCCAAAGAAAGGGGAAAGAAAGCCCAAGAAAGCCCAAAGATAGCCCAAAGAAATTGGAAAGAAAGGGGAAAGAAAGCCCAAAGAAAGCCCAAAGAAAGCCCAAGGAAAGCCCAAAGAAAGGGGATAGAAAGCCGAAAGAAAGGGGAAAGAAAGCCCAAAGAAAGCCCAAAGAAAGGAGAAAGAAAGCCCAAAAAAAGGGGAAACAAAGCCCAAAGAAAGGGGAAAGAAAGGGGAAAGAAAGCCCAAAGAAAGGGGAAAGAAAGGGGAAAGAAAGCCCAAAGAAAGCCCAAAGAAAGGGGAAACAAAGCCCAATGAAACCCCAAAGAAAGGGGAAAGAAAGCCCAAAGAAACCCCAAAGAAAGGGGAAAGAAAGCCCAAAGAAAGGGGAAAGAAAGCCCAAGGAGAGGGGAAAGAAATCCCAAAGAAAGGGGAAATAAAGCCCAAAGAAAGGGGAAAGAAAGCCCAAAGAAAGGAAAGAAAGGGGAAAGAAAGCCCAAAGAAAGGGGAAAGAAAGGGGGAAGAAAGCCCAAAGAAAGCCCAAAGAAAGGGTAAAGAACGGGGAAAGAAAGCCCAAAGAAAGCCCAAAGAAAGCCAAAAGAAAGGGGAAAGAAAGCCCAAAGAAAGGGGAAAGAAATCCCAAAGAAAGGGGAAAGAAAGCCCAAAGAAAGCCCAAAGAAAGGGGAAAGAAAGCCCAAAGAAAGGGGAAAGAAAGCCCAAAGAAAGGGGAAAGAAAGCCCAGAGAATGCCCAAAGAAAGCCCAAAGAAAGTCCAAAAAAATCCCAAAGAAAAGGGAAAGAAAGCCCAAAGAAAGGGGAAAGAAAGGGGAAAGAAAGCCCAAAGAAAGGGGAAAGAAAGCCCAAAGAAAGGGGAAAGAAAGCCCAAAGAGAGGGGAAAGAAAGCCAAAGAAAGTGGAAAGAAAGGGGAAAGAAAACCCAAACAAAGCCCAAAGAAAGCCCAAGGAAAGACCAAAGAAAGGGGAAAGAAAGCCCAAAGAAAGGGGAAAAAAAGCCCAAAGAAAGCCCAAAGAAAGCCCAAAGAAACCCACAGAAAAGGGAAAGAAAGCCCAAAGAAAGGGGAAAGAAAGCCCAAAGAAATCCCAAAGAAAGCCCAAAGAAAGCCCAAAGAAAGGGGAAAGAAAGCCCAAAGAAAGGGGAAAGAAAGCACAAAGAAAGGGGAATGACAGCCCAAAGAAAGGGGAAAGAAAGCCAAAGAAATGAGAAAGAAAGCCCAAAGAAAGGGGAAAGAAAGCCCAAAGAAAGGGGAAAGAAAGCCCAAGAAAGCCCAAAGATAGCCCAAAGAAATTGGAAAGAAAGGGGAAAGAAAGCCCAAAGAAAGCCCAAAGAAAGCCCAAGGAAAGCCCAAAGAAAGGGGATAGAAAGCCGAAAGAAAGGGGAAAGAAAGCCCAAAGAAAGCCCAAAGAAAGGAGAAAGAAAGCCCAAAAAAAGGGGGAAACAAAGCCCAAAGAAAGGGGAAAGAAAGGGGAAAGAAAGCCCAAAGAAAGGGGAAAGAAAGGGGAAAGAAAGCCCAAAGAAAGCCCAAAGAAAGGGGAAACAAAGCCCAATGAAACCCCAAAGAAAGGGGAAAGAAAGCCCAAAGAAACCCCAAAGAAAGGGGAAAGAAAGCCCAAAGAAAGGGGAAAGAAAGCCCAAGGAGAGGGGAAAGAAATCCCAAAGAAAGGGGAAATAAAGCCCAAAGAAAGGGGAAAGAAAGCCCAAAGAAAGAGGAAAGAAAGGGGAAAGAAAGCCCAAAGAAAGGGGAAAGAAAGGGGGAAGAAAGCCCAAAGAAAGCCCAAAGAAAGGGTAAAGAACGGGGAAAGAAAGCCCAAAGAAAGCCCAAAGAAAGCCAAAAGAAAGGGGAAAGAAAGCCCAAAGAAAGGGGAAAGAAATCCCAAAGAAAGGGGAAAGAAAGCCCAAAGAAAGCCCAAAGAAAGGGGAAAGAAAGCCAAAGAAAGGGGAAAGAAAGCCCAAAGAAAGGGGAAAGAAAGCCCAGAGAATGCCCAAAGAAAGCCCAAAGAAAGTCCAAAAAAATCCCAAAGAAAAGGGAAAGAAAGCCCAAAGAAAGGGGAAAGAAAGCCCAAAGAAAGGGGAAAGAAAGCCCAAAGAAAGGGGTAAGAGAGCCCAAAGAAAGGGGAAAGAAAGCCCAAAGAAAGGGGCAAGAAAGCCCAAAGAAAGGGTAAAGAAAGCCCAAAGAAAGCCCAAAGAAAGCCCAAAGAAAGTCCAAAGAAAGCCCAAAGAAAAAGGAAAGAAAGCCCAAAGAAAGGGGAAAGAAAGCCCAAAGAAAGGGGAAAGAAAGCCCAAAGAAAGGGGAAAGAAAGCCCAAAGAAAGCTGTAAGAAAGCCCAAAGAAAGGGGAAAGAAAGCCCAAAGAAAGGGGCAAGAAAGCCCAAAGAAAGGGGAAAGAAAGCCCAAAGAAAGCCCAAAGAAAGCCCAAAGAAAGTGGAAAAAAAGGGGAAAGAAAACCCAAAGAAAGCCCAAAGAAAGCCCAAGGACAGACCAAAGAAAGGGGAAAGAAGCCCAAAGAAAGGGGAAAAAAAGCCCAAAGAATGCCCAAAGAAAGCCCAAAGAAAGCCCACAGAAAGGGGAAAGAAAGCCCAAAGAAAGGGGAAAGAAAGCCCAGAGAATGCCCAAAGAAAGCCCAAAGAAAGCCCAAGGAAAGGGGAAAGAAAGCCCAAGAAAGGGGAAAGAAAGCCCAAAGAAAGGGGAAAGAAAGCCCAAAGAAAGGGGGAAGAAAGCCCAAAGAAAGCCCAAAGAAAGGGGAAAGAAAGGGGAAAGAAAGCCCAAAGAAAGCCCAAAGAAAGCCCAAAGAAAGGGGAAAGAAAGCCCAAAGAAAGCCCAAAGAAATGGGAAAGAAAGCGCAAAGAAAGCCCAAAGAAAGGGGAAAGAAAGCCCAAAGAAAGGGGAAAGAAAACCGAAAGAAAGGGGAAAGAAAGCCCAAAGAAAGGGGAAAGACAGCCCAAAGAAATCCCAAAGAAAGGGGAAAGAAAGTACAAAGATAGGGGAAAGAAAGCTCAAAGAAAGCCCAAAGAAAGGGGAAAGAAAGCCCAAGGAAAGGGGAAAGAAAGCCCAAAGAAAGGGGAAAGAAAGCCCAAAGAAAGGGGAAAGAAAGCCCAAAGAAAGGGGAAAGAAAGCCCAAAGAAAGGGGAAAGAAAGCCCAAAGAAAGTGGAAAGAAAGGGGAAAGAAAACCCAAAGAAAGCCCAAAGAAAGCCCAAGGAAAGACCAAAGAAAGGGGAAAGAAAGCCCAAAGAAAGGGGAAAAAAAGCCCAAAGAAAGCCCAAGGAAAGCCCAAAGAAAGCCCACAGAAAGGGGAAAGAAAGCCCAAAGAAAGGGGAAAGAAAGCCCAAAGAAATCCCAAAGAAAGGGGAAAGAAAGCCCAAAGAAAGGGGAAAGAAAGCCCAAAGAAAGGGAAAGAAAGCCCAAAGAAAGGGGAATGACAGCCCAAAGAAAGGGGAAAGAAAGCCCAAAGAAAGGAGAAAGAAAGCCCAAAGAAACGGGAAAGAAAGCCCAAAGAAAGGGGAAAGAAAGCCCAAGAAAGCCCAAAGATAGCCCAAAGAAATTGGAAAGAAAGGGGAAAGAAAGCCCAAAGAAAGCCCAAAGAAAGCCAAGGAAAGCCCAAAGAAAGGGGAAAGAAAGCCCAAAGAAAGCCCAAAGAAAGCCCAAAGAAAGCCCAAAGAAAGCCCAAAGAAAGGGGAAAGAAAGCCCAAAGAAAGGGGAAACAAAGCCCAAAGAAAGGGGAAAGAAAGGGGAAAGAAAGCCCAAAGAAAGGGTAAAGAAAGGGGAAAGAAAGCCCAAAGAAAGCCCACAGAAAGGGGAAAGAAAGCCCAAAGAAAGCCCAAAGAAAGGGGAAAGAAAGCCCAAAGAAACCCCAAAGAAGGGGAAAGAAAGCCCAAAGAAAGGGGAAAGAAAGCCCAAGGAAAGGGGAAAGAAAGCCCAAAGAAAGGGGAAATAAAGCCCAAAGAAAGGGGAAAGAAAGCCCAAAGAAAGGGGGAAGAAAGCCAAAGAAAGCCCAAAGAAATTGGAAAGAAAGGGGAAAGAAAGCCCAAAGAAAGCCCAAGGAAAGCCCAAAGAAAGGGGAAAGAAAGCCCAAAGAAACCCCAAAGAAAGGGGAAAGAAATCCCAAAGAAAGCCCAAAGAAAGCCCAAAGAAAGCCCAAAGAAAGGGGAAAGAAAGCCCAAAGAAAGGGCAAACAAAGCCCAAAGAAAGGGGAAAGAAAGGGGAAAGAAAGCCCAAAGAAAGGGTAAAGAAAGGGGAAAGAAAGCCCAAAGAAAGCCCAAAGAAAGGGGAAAGAAAGCCCAAAGAAAGCCCAAAGAAAGGGGAAAGAAAGCCCAAAGAAACCCCAAAAAAGGGGGAAAGAAAGCCCAAAGAAAGGGGAAAGAAAGCCCAAGGAAAGGGGAAAGAAAGCCCAAAGAAAGGGGAAATAAAGCCCAAAGAAAGGGGAAAGAAAGCCCAAAGAAAGGGGGAAGAAAGCCCAAAGAAAGCCCAAAGAAAGGGGAAAGAAAGGGGAAAGAAAGCCCAAAGAAAGCCCAAAGAAAGCCCAAAGAAAGGGGAAAGAAAGCCCAAAGAAAGCCCAAAGAAATGGGAAGAAAGCGCAAAGAAAGCCCAAAGAAAGGGGAAAGAAAGCCCAAAGAAAGGGGAAAGAAAACCCAAAGAAAGGGGAAAGAAAGCCCAAAGAAAGGGGAAAGACAGCCCAAAGAAATCCCAAAGAAAGGGGAAAGAAAGTACAAAGATAGGGGAAAGAAAGCTCAAAGAAAGCCCAAAGAAAGGGGAAAGAAAGCCAAGGAAAGGGGAAAGAAAGCCCAAAGAAAGGGGAAAGAAAGCCCAAAGAAAGGGGAAAGAAAGCCCAAAGAAAGGGGAAAGAAAGCCCAAAGAAAGGGGAAAGAAAGCCCAAAGAAAGTGGAAAGAAAGGGGAAAGAAAACCCAAAGAAAGCCCAAAGAAAGCCCAAGGAAAGACCAAAGAAAGGGGAAAGAAAGCCCAAAGAAAGGGGAAAAAAAGCCCAAAGAAAGCCCAAGGAAAGCCCAAAGAAAGCCCAAAGAAAGCCCAAAGAAAGCCCAAAGAAAGGGGAAAGAAAGCCCAAAGAAAGCCCAAAGAAAGGGGAAAGAAAGCCCAAAGAAAGTGGAAACAAAGCCCAAAGAAAGGGGAAAGAAAGGGGAAAGAAAGCCCAAAGGAAGGGGAAAGAAAGAGGAAAGAAAGCCCAAAGAAAGCCCAAAGAAAGGGGAAAGAAAGCCCAAAGAAACCCCAAAGAAAGGGGAAAGAAAGCCCAAAGAAAGGGGAAAGAAAGCCCAAGGAAAGGGGAAAGAAAGGGGAAAGAAAGCCCAAAGAAAGGGGAAAGAAAGGGGGAAGAAAGCCCAAAGAAAGCCCAAAGAAAGCCCAAAGAAAGGGGAAAGAAAGCCTAAAGAAAGCCCAAAGAAAGGGGAAAGAAAGCGCAAAGAAAGACCAAAGAAAGGGGAAAGAAAGCCCAAAGAAAGGGGAAAGAAATCCCAAAGAAAGGGGAATGAAAGCCCAAAGAAAGGGGAAAGACAGCCCAAAGAAAGCCCAAAGAAAGGGGAAAGAAAGCCCAAAGAAAGGGGAAAGAAAGCTCAAAGAAAGCCCAAAGAAAGGGGAAAGAAAGCCCAAAGAAAGGGGAAAGAAAGCCCAAAGAAAGGGGAAAGAATGCCCAGAGAATGCCCAAAGAAAGCCCAAAGAAAGTGGAAAGAAAGGGGAAAGAAAACCCAAAGAAAGCCCAAAGAAAGCCCAAGGAAAGACCAAAGAAAGGGGAAAGAAAGCCCAAAGAAAGGGGAAAGAAAGCCCAAAGAAAGCCCAAAGAAAGGGGAAAGAAAGCGCAAAGAAAGCCCAAAGAAAGGGGAAAGAAAGCCCAAAGAAAGGGGAAAGAAATCCCAAAGAAAGGGGAAAGAAAGCCCAAAGAAAGGGGAAAGACAGCCCAAAGAAAGCCCAAAGAAAGGGGAAAGAAAGCCCAAAGAAAGGGGAAAGAAAGCTCAAAGAAAGCCCAAAGAAAGGGGAAAGAAAGCCCAAAGAAAGAGGAAAGAAAGCCCAAAGAAAGGGGAAAGAAAGCCCAGAGAATGCCCAAAGAAAGCCCAAAGAATGTCCAAAGAAAGCCCAAAGAAAAGGGAAAGAAAGCCCAAAGAAAGGGGAAAGAAAGCCCAAAGAAAGGAGAAAGAAAGCCCAAAGAAAGGGGAAAGAAAGCCCAAAGAAAGGGGTAAGAGAGCCCAAAGAAAGGGGAAAGAAAGCCCAAAGAAAGGGGCAAGAAAGCCAAAGAAAGGGTAAAGAAACTCCAAAGAAAGCCCAAAGAAAGCCCAAAGAAAGTCCAAAGAAAGCCCAAAGAAAAGGGAAAGAAAGCCAAAGAAAGGGGAAAGAAAGCCCAAAGAAAGGGGAAAGAAAGCCCAAAGAAAGGGGAAAGAAAGCCCAAAGAAAGCTGTAAGAAAGCCCAAAGAAAGTGGAAAGAAAGCCCAAAGAAAGGGGCAAGAAAGCCCAAAGAAATGGGAAAGAAAGCCCAAAGAAAGCCCAAAGAAAGTGGAAAGAAAGGGGAAAGAAAACCCAAAGAAAGCCCAAAGAAAGCCCAAGGACAGACCAAAGAAAGGGGAAAGAAAGCCCAAAGAAAGGGGAAAAAAAGCCCAAAGAAAGCCCAAAGAAAGCCCAAAGAAAGCCCACAGAAAGGGGAAAGAAAGCCCAAAGAAAGGGGAAAGAAAGCCCAAAGAAAGCCCAAAGAAAGCCCAAAGAAAGCCCAAGGAAAGGGGAAAGAAAGCCCAAAGAAAGGGGAAAGAAAGCCCAAAGAAAGGGGAATGACAGCCCAAAGAAAGGGGAAAGAAAGCCCAAAGAAAGGAGAAAGAAAGCCAAAGAAACGGGAAAGAAAGCCCAAAGAAAGGGGAAAGAAAGCCCAAGAAAGCCCAAAGATAGCCCAAAGAAATTGGAAAGAAAGGGGAAAGAAAGCCCAAAGAAAGCCCAAGGAAAGCCCAAAGAAAGGGGAAAGAAAGCCCAAAGAAAGCCCAAAGGAAGCCCAAAGAAAGCCCAAAGAAAGGGGAAAGAAAGCCCAAAGAAAGGGGAAACAAAGCCCAAAGAAAGGGGAAAGAAAGGGGAAAGAAAGCCCAAAGAAAGGGTAAAGAAAGGGGAAAGAAAGCCCAAAGAAAGCCCAAAGAAAGGGGAAAGAAAGCCCAAAGAAAGCCCAAAGAAAGGGGAAAGAAAACCCAAAGAAACCCCAAAAAAGGGGAAAGAAAGCCCAAAGAAAGGGGAAAGAAAGCCCAAGGAAAGGGGAAAGAAAGCCCAAAGAAAGGGGAAATAAAGCCCAAAGAAAAGGGAAAGAAAGCCCAAAGAAAGGGGGAAGAAAGCCCAAAGAAAGCCCAAAGAAAGGGGAAAGAAAGGGGAAAGAAAGCCCAAAGAAAGCCCAAAGAAAGCCCAAAGAAAGGGGAAAGAAAGCCCAAAGAAAGCCCAAAGAAATGGGAAAGAAAGCGCAAAGAAAGCCCAAAGAAAGGGGAAAGAAAGCCCAAAGAAAGGGGAAAGAAAACCCAAAGAAAGGGGAAAGAAAGCCCAAAGAAAGGGGAAAGACAGCCCAAAGAAATCCCAAAGAAAGGGGAAAGAAAGTACAAAGATAGGGGAAAGAAAGCTCAAAGAAAGCCCAAAGAAAGGGGAAAGAAAGCCCAAGGAAAGGGGAAAGAAAGCCCAAAGAAAGGGGAAAGAAAGCCCAAAGAAAGGGGAAAGAAAGCCCAAAGAAAGGGGAAAGAAAGCCCAAAGAAAGTGGAAAGAAAGGGGAAAGAAAACCCAAAGAAAGGGGAAAGAAAGCCCAAAGAAAGCCCAAAGAAAGCCCAAAGAAAGCCCACAGAAAGGGGAAAGAAAGCCCAAAGAAAGCCCAAAGAAAGCCCAAAGAAAGCCCAAAGAAAGGGGAAAGAAAGCCCAAAGAAAGGGGAAACAAAGCCAAAGAAAGGGGAAAGAAAGGGGAAAGAAAGCCCAAAGAAAGGGTAAAGAAAGGGGAAAGAAAGCCCAAAGAAAGCCCAAAGAAAGGGGAAAGAAAGCCCAAAGAAAGCCCAAAGAAAGGGGAAAGAAACCCCAAAGAAACCCCAAAAAAGGGGAAAGAAAGCCCAAAGAAAGGGGAAAGAAAGCCCAAGGAAAGGGGAAAGAAAGCCCAAAGAAAGGGGAAATAAAGCCCAAAGAAAAGGGAAAGAAAGCCCAAAGAAAGGGGGAAGAAAGCCCAAAGAAAGCCCAAAGAAAGGGGAAAGAAAGGGGAAAGAAAGCCAAAGAAAGCCCAAAGAAAGCCCAAAGAAAGGGGAAAGAAAGCCCAAAGAAAGCCCAAAGAAATGGGAAAGAAAGCGCAAAGAAAGCCCAAAGAAAGGGGAAAGAAAGCCCAAAGAAAGGGGAAAGAAAACCCAAAGAAAGGGGAAAGAAAGCCAAAGAAAGGGGAAAGACAGCCCAAAGAAATCCCAAAGAAAGGTGAAAGAAAGTACAAAGATAGGGGAAAGAAAGCTCAAAGAAAGCCCAAAGAAAGGGGAAAGAAAGCCCAAGGAAAGGGGAAAGAAAGCCCAAAGAAAGGGGAAAGAAAGCCCAAAGAAAGGGGAAAGAAAGCCCAAAGAAAGGGGAAAGAAAGCCCAAAGAAAGTGGAAAGAAAGGGGAAAGAAAACCCAAAGAAAGGGGAAAGAAAGCCCAAAGAAAGCCCAAAGAAAGCCCAAAGAAAGCCCACAGAAAGGGGAAAGAAAGCCCAAAGAAAGGGGAAAGAAAGCCCAAAGAAAGCCCAAAGAAAGGGGAAAGAAAGCCCAAAGAAAGGGGAAACAAAGCCCAAAGAAAGGGGAAAGAAAGGGGAAAGAAAGCCCAAAGGAAGGGGAAAGAAAGGGGAAAGAAAGCCCAAAGAAAGCCCAAAGAAAGGGGAAAGAAAGCCCAAAGAAACCCCAAAGAAAGGGGAAAGAAAGCCCAAAGAAAGGGGAAAGAAAGCCCAAGGAAAGGGGAAAGAAAGCCCAAAGAAAGGGGAAATAAAGCCCAAAGAAAGGGGAAAGAAATCCCAAAGAAAGAGGAAAGAAAGGGGAAAGAAAGCCCAAAGAAAGGGGAAAGAAAGGGGGAAGAAAGCCCAAAGAAAGCCCAAAGAAAGGGTAAAGAACGGGGAAAGAAAGCCCAAAGAAAGCCCAAAGAAAGCCCAAAGAAAGGGGAAAGAAAGCCTAAAGAAAGCCCAAAGAAAGGGGAAAGAAAGCGCAAAGAAAGCCCAAAGAAAGGGGAAAGAAAGCCCAAAGAAAGGGGAAAGAAATCCCAAAGAAATGGGAATGAAAGCCCAAAGAAAGGGGAAAGACAGCCCAAAGAAAGCCCAAAGAAAGGGGAAAGAAAGCCCAAAGAAAGGGGAAGGAAAGCTCAAACAAAGCCCAAAGAAAGGGGAAAGAAAGCCCAAAGAAAGGGGAAAGAAAGCCCAAAGAAAGGGGAAAGAAAGCCCAGAGAATGCCCAAAGAAAGCCCAAAGAAAGTGGAAAGAAAGGGGAAAGAAAACCCAAAGAAACCCCAAAGAAAGCCCAAGGAAAGACGAAAGAAAGGGGAAAGAAAGCCCAAAGAAAGGGGAAAAAAAGCCCAAAGAAAGCCCAAAGAAAGGGGAAAGAAAGCCCAAAGAAAGGGGAAAGAAATCCCAAAGAAAGGGGAAAGAAAGCCCAAAGAAAGGGGAAAGACAGCCCAAAGAAAGCCCAAAGAAAGGGGAAAGAAAGCCCAAAGAAAGGGGAAAGAAAGCTCAAAGAAAGCCCAAAGAAAGGGGAAAGAAAGCCCAAAGAAAGGGGAAAGAAAGCCCAGAGAATGCCCAAAGAAAGCCCAAAGAAAGTCCAAAGAAAGCCCAAAGAAAAGGGAAAGAAAGCCCAAAGAAAGGGGAAAGAAAGCCCAAAGAAAGCCCAAAGAAAGCCCAAAGAAAGGGGAAAGAAAGCCCAAAGAAAGGGGTAAGAGAGCCCTAAGAAAGGGGAAAGAAAGCCCAAAGAAAGGGGCAAGAAAGCCCAAAGAAAGGGGAAAGAAAGCCCAAAGAAAGCCCAAAGAAAGGGCAAAGAAAGCCCAAAGAAAGCCCAAAGAAAAGGGAAAGAAAGCCCAAAGAAAGGGGAAAGAAAGCCCAAAGAAAGGGGAAAGAAAGCCCAAAGAAAGGGGAAAGAAAGCCCAAAGAAAGCCCAAAGAAAGGGGAAAGAAAGCGCAAAGAAAGCCCAAAGAAAGGGGAAAGAAAGCCCAAAGAAAGGGGAAAGAAATCCCAAAGATAGGGGAATGAAAGCCCACAGAAAGGGGAAAGAAAGCCCAAAGAAAGGGAAAAGAAAGCCTAAAGAAAGCCCAAAGAAAGCCTAAATAAAGCCCAAAGAAAGCCCAAAGAAATCCCAAAGAAAGCCCAAAGAAAGCCCAAAGAAAGGGGAAAGAAAGCCCAAAGAAAGGGGAAACAAAGCCCAAAGAAAGGGGAAAGAGAGCCCAAAGAAAGGGGAAAGAAAGCCCAAAGAAAGGGGAAAGAAAGCCCAAAGAAAGGGGAAAGAAAGCCCAAAGAAAGGGGAAAGAAAGCCCAAAGAGAGGGGAAAGAAAGCCCAAAGAAAGTGGAAAGAAAGGGGAAAGAAAACCCAAACAAAGCCCAAAGAAAGCCCAAGGAAAGACCAAAGAAAGGGGAAAGAAAGCCCAAAGAAAGGGGAAAAAAAGCCCAAAGAAAGCCCAAAGAAAGCCCAAAGAAAGCCCACAGAAAAGGGAAAGAAAGCCCAAAGAAAGGGGAAAGAAAGCCCAAAGAAATCCCAAAGAAAGCCCAAAGAAAGCCCAAACAAAGGGGAAAGAAAGCCCAAAGAAAGGGGAAAGAAAGCACAAAGAAAGGGGAATGACAGCCCAAAGAAAGGGGAAAGAAAGCACAAAGAAAGGGGAAAGAAAGCCCAAGAAAGCCCAAAGATAGCCCAAAGAAATTGGAAAGAAAGGGGAAAGAAAGCCCAAAGAAAGCCCAAAGAAAGCCCAAGGAAAGCCCAAAGAAAGGGGATAGAAAGCCGAACGAAAGGGGAAAGAAAGCCCAAAGAAAGCCCAAAGAAAGGAGAAAGAAAGCCCAAAAAAAGGGGAAACAAAGCCCAAAGAAAGGGGAAAGAAAGGGGAAAGAAAGCCCAAAGAAAGGGGAAAGAAAGGGGAAAGAAAGCCCAAAGAAAGCCCAAAGAAAGGGGAAACAAAGCCCAATGAAACCCCAAAGAAAGGGGAAAGAAAGCCCAAAGAAACCCCAAAGAAAGGGGAAAGAAAGCCCAAAGAAAGGGGAAAGAAAGCCCAAGGAGAGGGGAAAGAAATCCCAAAGAAAGGGGAAATAAAGCCCAAAGAAAGGGGAAAGAAAGCCCAAAGAAAGAGGAAAGAAAGGGGAAAGAAAGCCCAAAGAAAGGGGAAAGAAAGGGGGAAGAAAGCCCAAAGAAAGCCCAAAGAAAGGGTAAAGAACGGGGAAAGAAAGCCCAAAGAAAGCCCAAGGAAAGCCCAAAGAAAGGGGAAAGAAAGCCCAAAGAAAGGGGAAAGAAATCCCAAAGAAAGGGGTAAGAGAGCCCAAAGAAAGGGGAAAGAAAGCCCAAAGAAAGGGGCAAGAAAGCCCAAAGAAAGGGTAAAGAAAGCCCAAAGAAAGCCCAAAGAAAGCCCAAAGAAAGTCCAAAGAAAGCCCAAAGAAAAGGGAAAGAAAGCCCAAAGAAAGGGGAAAGAAAGCCCAAAGAAAGGGGAAAGAAAGCCAAAGAAAGGGGAAAGAAAGCCCAAAAAAAGCTGTAAGAAAGCCCAAAGAAAGGGGAAAGAAAGCCCAAAGAAAGGGGCAAGAAAGCCCAAGAAAGGGGAAAGAAAGCCCCAAAGAAAGCCCAAAGAAAGCCCAAAGAAAGTGGAAAGAAAGGGGAAAGAAAACCCAAAGAAAGCCCAAAGAAAGCCCAAGGACAGACCAAAGAAAGGGGAAAGAAAGCCCAAAGAAAGGGGAAAAAAAACCCAAAGAAAGCCCAAAGAAAGCCCAAAGAAAGCCCACAGAAAGGGGAAAGAAAGCCCAAAGAAAGGGGAAGAAAGCCCAAAGAAAGCCCAAAGAAAGGGGAAAGAAAGGGAAAAGGAAGCCCAAAGAAAGCCCAAAGAAAGCCCAAAGAAAGGGGAAAGAAAGCCCAAAGAAAGCCCTAAGAAAGGGGAAAGAAAGCCCAAAGAAAGGGGAAAGACAGCCCAAAGAAAGCCCAAAGAAAGCGGAAAGAAAGCCCAAAGAAAGGGGAAAGAAAGCCCAAAGAAAGCCCAAAGAAAGGGGAAAGAAAGCCCAAAGAAAGCCCAAAGAAAGGGGAAAGAAAGCCCAAAGAAAGCCCAAAGAAAGGGGAAAGAAAGCCCAAAGAAACCCCAAAGAAGGGGAAAGAAAGCCCAAAGAAAGGGGAAAGAAAGCCCAAGGAAAGGGGAAAGAAAGCCCAAAGAAAGGGGAAATAAAGCCTAAAGAAAGGGGAAAGAAAGCCCAAAGAAAGGGGGAAGAAAGCCCAAAGAAAGCCCAAAGAAAGGGGAAAGAAAGGGGAAAGAAAGCCCAAAGAAAGCCCAAAGAAAGGGGAAAGAAAGCCCAAAGAAAGCCCAAAGAAATGGGAAAGAAAGCGCAAAGAAAGCCCAAAGAAAGGGGAAAGAAAGCCCAAAGAAAGGGGAAAGAAAACCCAAAGAAAGGGGAAAGAAAGCCCAAAGAAAGGGGAAAGACAGCCCAAAGAAATCCCAAAGATAGGGGAAAGAAAGCACAAAGAAAGGGGAAAGAAAGCTCAAAGAAAGGCCAAAGAAAGGGGAAAGAAAGCCCAAAGAAAGGGGAAAGAAAGCCCAAAGAAAGGGGAAAGAAAGCCCAAGGAAAGGGGAAAGAAAGCCCAAAGAAAGGGGAAAGAAAGCCCAAAGAAAGGGGAAAGAAAGGGGAAAGAAAACCCAAAGAAAGCCCAAAGAAAGCCCAAGGAAAGACCAAAGAAAGGGGAAAGAAAGCCCAAAGAAAGGGGAAAAAAAGCCCAAAGAAAGCCCAAAGAAAGCCCAAAGAAAGCCCACAGAAAGGGGAAAGAAAGCCCAAAGAAAGGGGAAAGAAAGCCCAAAGAAAGCCCAAAGAAAGGGTAAAGAAAGCCCAAAGAAAGGGGAAACAAAGCCCAAAGAAAGGGGAAAGAAAGGGGAAAGAAAGCCCAAAGGAAGGGGAAAGAAAGGGGAAAGAAAGCCCAAAGAAAGGGGAAAGAAAGCCCAAAGAAAGGGGAAAGAAAGCCCAAGGAAAGGGGAAAGAAAGCCCAAAGAAAGGGGAAATAAAGCCCAAAGAAAGGGGAAAGAAATCCCAAAGAAAGAGGAAAGAAAGGGGAAAGAAAGCCCAAAGAAAGGGGAAAGAAAGGGGGAAGAAGCCCAAAGAAAGCCCAAAGAAAGGGTAAAGAACGGGGAAAGAAAGCCCAAAGAAAGCCCAAAGAAAGCCCAAAGAAAGGGGAAAGAAAGCCCAAAGAAAGCCCAAAGAAAGGGGAAAGAAAGCGCAAAGAAAGCCCAAAGAAAGGGGAAAGAAAGCCCAAAGAAAGGGGAAAGAAATCCCAAAGATAGGGGAATGAAAGCCCACAGAAAGGGGAAAGAAAGCCCAAAGAAAGGGAAAAGAAAGCCTAAAGAAAGCCCAAAGAAAGCCTAAATAAAGCCCAAAGAAAGCCCAAAGAAATCCCAAAGAAAGCCCAAAGAAGGCCCAAAGAAAGGGGAAAGAAAGCCCAAAGAAAGGGGAAACAAAGCCCAAAGAAAGGAGAAAGAGTGCCCAAAGAAAGGGGAAAGAAAGCCCAAAGAAAGGGGAAAGAAAGCCCAAAGAAAGGGGAAAGAAAGCCCAAAGAAAGGGGAAAGAAAGCCCAAAGAGAGGGGAAAGAAAGCCCAAAGAAAGTGGAAAGAAAGGGGAAAGAAAACCCAAACAAAGCCCAAAGAAAGCCCAAGGAAAGACCAAAGAAAGGGGAAAGAAAGCCCAAAGAAAGGGGAAAAAAAGCCCAAAGAAAGCCCAAAGAAAGCCCAAAGAAACCCACAGAAAAGGGAAAGAAAGCCAAAGAAAGGGGAAAGAAAGCCCAAAGAAATCCCAAAGAAAGCCCAAAGAAAGCCCAAAGAAAGGGGAAAGAAAGCCCAAAGAAAGGGGAAAGAAAGCACAAAGAAAGGGGAATGACAGCCCAAAGAAAGGGGAAAGAAAGCCCAAAGAAATGAGAAAGAAAGCCCAAAGAAAGGGGAAAGAAAGCCCAAAGAAAGGGGAAAGAAAGCCCAAGAAAGCCCAAAGATAGCCCAAAGAAATTGGAAAGAAAGGGGAAAGAAAGCCCAAAGAAAGTCCAAAGAAAGCCCAAGGAAAGCCCAAAGAAAGGGGATAGAAAGCCGAAAGAAAGGGGAAAGAAAGCCCAAAGAAAGCCCAAAGAAAGGAGAAAGAAAGCCCAAAAAAAGGGGAAACAAAGCCCAAAGAAAGGGGAAAGAAAGGGGAAAGAAAGCCCAAAGAAAGGGGAAAGAAAGGGGAAAGAAAGCCCAAAGAAAGCCCAAAGAAAGGGGAAACAAAGCCTAATGAAACCCCAAAGAAAGGGGAAAGAAAGCCCAAAGAAACCCCAAAGAAAGGGGAAAGAAAGCCCAAAGAAAGGGGAAAGAAAGCCCAAGGAGAGGGGAAAGAAATCCCAAAGAAAGGGGAAATAAAGCCCAAAGAAAGGGGAAAGAAAGCCCAAAGAAAGAGGAAAGAAAGGGGAAAGAAAGCCCAAAGAAAGGGGAAAGAAAGGGGGAAGAAAGCCCAAAGAAAGCCCAAAGAAAGGGTAAAGAACGGGGAAAGAAAGCCCAAAGAAAGCCCAAAGAAAGCCCAAAGAAAGGGGAAAGAAAGCCCAAAGAAAGGGGAAAGAAATCCCAAAGAAAGGGGAAAGAAAGCCCAAAGAAAGCCCAAAGAAAGGGGAAAGAAAGCCCAAAGAAAGGGGAAAGAAAGCCCAAAGAAAGGGGAAAGAAAGCCCAGAGAATGCCCAAAGAAAGCCCAAAGAAAGTCCAAAAAAATCCAAAGAAAAGGGAAAGAAAGCCCAAAGAAAGGGGAAAGAAAGCCCAAAGAAAGGGGAAAGAAAGCCCAAAGAAAGGGGTAAGAGAGCCCAAAGAAAGGGGAAAGAAAGCCCAAAGAAAGGGGCAAGAAAGCCCAAAGAAAGGGTAAAGAAAGCCCAAAGAAAGCCCAAAGAAAGCCCAAAGAAAGTCCAAAGAAAGCCCAAAGAAAAAGGAAAGAAAGCCCAAAGAAAGGGGAAAGAAAGCCCAAAGAAAGGGGAAAGAAAGCCCAAAGAAAGGGGAAAGAAAGCCCAAAGAAAGCTGTAAGAAAGCCCAAAGAAAGGGGAAAGAAAGCCCAAAGAAAGGGGCAAGAAAGCCCAAAGAAAGGGGAAAGAAAGCCCAAAGAAAGCCCAAAGAAAGCCCAAAGAAAGTGGAAAAAAAGGGGAAAGAAAACCCAAAGAAAGCCCAAAGAAAGCCCAAGGACAGACCAAAGAAAGGGGAAAGAAAGCCCAAAGAAAGAGGAAAAAAAGCTCAAAGAATGCCCAAAGAAAGCCCAAAGAAAGCCCACAGAAAGGGGAAAGAAAGCCCAAAGAAAGGGAAAGAAAGCCCAGAGAATGCCCAAAGAAAGCCCAAAGAAAGCCCAAGGAAAGGGGAAAGAAAGCCCAAAGAAAGGGGAAAGAAAGCCCAAAGAAAGGGGAAAGAAAGCCCAAAGAAAGGGGGAAGAAAGCCCAAAGAAAGCCCAAAGAAAGGGGAAAGAAAGGGGAAAGAAAGCCCAAAGAAAGCCAAAGAAAGCCCAAAGAAAGGGGAAAGAAAGCCCAAAGAAAGCCCAAAGAAATGGGAAAGAAAGCGCAAAGAAAGCCCAAAGAAAGGGGAAAGAAAGCCCAAAGAAAGGGGAAAGAAAACCGAAAGAAAGGGGAAAGAAAGCCCAAAGAAAGGGGAAAGACAGCCCAAAGAAATCCCAAAGAAAGGGGAAAGAAAGTACAAAGATAGGGGAAAGAAAGCTCAAAGAAAGCCCAAAGAAAGGGGAAAGAAAGCCCAAGGAAAGGGGAAAGAAAGCCCAAAGAAAGGGGAAAGAAAGCCCAAAGAAAGGGGAAAGAAAGCCCAAAGAAAGGGGAAAGAAAGCCCAAAGAAAGGGGAAAGAAAGCCCAAAGAAAGTGGAAAGAAAGGGGAAAGAAAACCCAAAGAAAGCCAAAGAAAGCCCAAGGAAAGACCAAAGAAAGGGGAAAGAAAGCCCAAAGAAAGGGGAAAAAAAGCCCAAAGAAAGCCCAAGGAAAGCCCAAAGAAAGCCCACAGAAAGGGGAAAGAAAGCCCAAAGAAAGGGGAAAGAAAGCCCAAAGAAAGCCCAAAGAAAGCCCAAAGAAAGCCCAAGGAAAGGGGAAAGAAAGCCCAAAGAAAGGGGAAAGAAAGCCCAAAGAAAGGGGAATGACAGCCCAAAGAAAGGGGAAAGAAAGCCCAAAGAAAGGAGAAAGAAAGCCCAAAGAAACGGGAAAGAAAGCCCAAAGAAAGGGGAAAGAAAGCCCAAGAAAGCCCAAAGATAGCCCAAAGAAATTGGAAAGAAAGGGGAAAGAAAGCCCAAAGAAAGCCCAAAGAAAGCCCAAGGAAAGCCCAAAGAAAGGGGAAAGAAAGCCCAAAGAAAGCCCAAAGAAAGCCCAAAGAAAGCCCAAAGAAAGCCCAAAGAAAGGGGAAAGAAAGCCCAAAGAAAGGGGAAACAAAGCCCAAAGAAAGGGGAAAGAAAGGGGAAAGAAAGCCCAAAGAAAGGGTAAAGAAAGGGAAAGAAAGCCCAAAGAAAGCCCACAGAAAGGGGAAAGAAAGCCCAAAGAAAGCCCAAAGAAAGGGGAAAGAAAGCCCAAAGAAACCCCAAAGAAGGGGAAAGAAAGCCCAAAGAAAGGGGAAAGAAAGCCCAAGGAAAGGGGAAAGAAAGCCCAAAGAAAGGGGAAATAAAGCCCAAAGAAAGGGGAAAGAAAGCCCAAAGAAAGGGGGAAGAAAGCCCAAAGAAAGCCCAAAGAAATTGGAAAGAAAGGGGAAAGAAAGCCCAAAGAAAGCCCAAGGAAAGCCCAAAGAAAGCCCAAAGAAACCCCAAAGAAAGGGGAAAGAAAGCCCAAAGAAAGCCCAAAGAAAGCCCAAAGAAAGCCCAAAGAAAGGGGAAAGAAAGCCCAAAGAAAGGGCAAACAAAGCCCAAAGAAAGGGGAAAGAAAGGGGAAAGAAAGCCCAAAGAAAGGGTAAAGAAAGGGGAAAGAAAGCCCAAAGAAAGCCCAAAGAAAGGGGAAAGAAAGCCCAAAGAAAGCCCAAAGAAAGGGGAAAGAAAGCCCAAAGAAACCCCAAAAAAGGGGAAAGAAAGCCCAAAGAAAGGGGAAAGAAAGCCCAAGGAAAGGGGAAAGAAAGCCCAAAGAAAGGGGAAATAAAGCCCAAAGAAAGGGGAAAGAAAGCCCAAAGAAAGGGGGAAGAAAGCCCAAAGAAAGCCCAAAGAAAGGGGAAAGAAAGGGGAAAGAAAGCCCAAAGAAAGCCCAAAGAAAGCCCAAAGAAAGGGGAAAGAAAGCCCAAAGAAAGCCCAAAGAAATGGGAAAGAAAGCGCAAAGAAAGCCCAAAGAAAGGGGAAAGAAAGCCCAAAGAAAGGGGAAAGAAAACCCAAAGAAAGGGGAAAGAAAGCCCAAAGAAAGGGGAAAGACAGCCCAAAGAAATCCCAAAGAAAGGGGAAAGAAAGTACAAAGATAGGGGAAAGAAAGCTCAAAGAAAGCCCAAAGAAAGGGGAAAGAAAGCCCAAGGAAAGGGGAAAGAAAGCCCAAAGAAAGGGGAAAGAAAGCCCAAAGAAAGGGGAAAGAAAGCCCAAGGAAAGGGGAAAGAAAGCCCAAAGAAAGGGGAAAGAAAGCCCAAAGAAAGTGGAAAGAAAGGGGAAAGAAAACCCAAAGAAAGCCCAAAGAAAGCCCAAGGAAAGACCAAAGAAAGGGGAAAGAAAGCCCAAAGAAAGGGGAAAAAAAGCCCAAAGAAAGCCCAAGGAAAGCCCAAAGAAAGCCCAAAGAAAGCCCAAAGAAAGCCCAAAGAAAGGGAAAGAAAGCCCAAAGAAAGCCCAAAGAAAGGGGAAAGAAAGCCCAAAGAAAGTGGAAACAAAGCCCAAAGAAAGGGGAAAGAAAGGGGAAAGAAAGCCCAAAGGAAGGGGAAAGAAAGGGGAAAGAAAGCCCAAAGAAAGCCCAAAGAAAGGGGAAAGAAAGCCCAAAGAAACCCCAAAGAAAGGGGAAAGAAAGCCCAAAGAAAGGGGAAAGAAAGCCCAAGGAAAGGGGAAAGAAAGCCCAAAGAAAGGGGAAATAAAGCCCAAAGAAAGGGAAAGAAATCCCAAAGAAAGAGGAAAGAAAGGGGAAAGAAAGCCCAAAGAAAGGGGAAAGAAAGGGGGAAGAAAGCCCAAAGAAAGCCCAAAGAAAGCCCAAAGAAAGGGGAAAGAAAGCCTAAAGAAAGCCCAAAGAAAGGGGAAAGAAAGCGCAAAGAAAGACCAAAGAAAGGGGAAAGAAAGCCCAAAGAAAGGGGAAAGAAATCCCAAAGAAAGGGGAATGAAAGCCCAAAGAAAGGGGAAAGACAGCCCAAAGAAAGCCCAAAGAAAGGGGAAAGAAAGCCCAAAGAAAGGGGAAAGAAAGCTCAAAGAAAGCCCAAAGAAAGGGGAAAGAAAGCCCAAAGAAAGGGGAAAGAAAGCCCAAAGAAAGGGGAAAGAATGCCCAGAGAATGCCCAAAGAAAGCCCAAAGAAAGTGGAAAGAAAGGGGAAAGAAAACCCAAAGAAAGCCCAAAGAAAGCCCAAGGAAAGACCAAAGAAAGGGGAAAGAAAGCCCAAAGAAAGGGGAAAGAAAGCCCAAAGAAAGCCCAAAGAAAGGGGAAAGAAAGCGCAAAGAAAGCCCAAAGAAAGGGGAAAGAAAGCCCAAAGAAAGGGGAAAGAAATCCCAAAGAAAGGGGAAAGAAAGCCCAAAGAAAGGGGAAAGAAAGCTCAAAGAAAGCCCAAAGAAAGGGGAAAGAAAGCCCAAAGAAAGAGGAAAGAAAGCCCAAAGAAAGGGGAAAGAAAGCCCAGAGAATGCCCAAAGAAAGCCCAAAGAATGTCCAAAGAAAGCCCAAAGAAAAGGGAAAGAAAGCCCAAAGAAAGGGGAAAGAAAGCCCAAAGAAAGGAGAAAGAAAGCCCAAAGAAAGGGAAAGAAAGCCCAAAGAAAGGGGTAAGAGAGCCCAAAGAAAGGGGAAAGAAAGCCCAAAGAAAGGGGCAAGAAAGCCCAAAGAAAGGGTAAAGAAACTCCAAAGAAAGCCCAAAGAAAGCCCAAAGAAAGTCCAAAGAAAGCCCAAAGAAAAGGGAAAGAAAGCCCAAAGAAAGGGGAAAGAAAGCCCAAAGAAAGGGGAAAGAAAGCCCAAAGAAAGGGGAAATAAAGCCCAAAGAAAGCTGTAAGAAAGCCCAAAGAAAGTGGAAAGAAAGCCCAAAGAAAGGGGCAAGAAAGCCCAAAGAAATGGGAAAGAAAGCCCAAAGAAAGCCCAAAGAAAGTGGAAAGAAAGGGGAAAGAAAACCCAAAGAAAGCCCAAAGAAAGCCCAAGGACAGACCAAAGAAAGGGGAAAGAAAGCCCAAAGAAAGGGGAAAAAAAGCCCAAAGAAAGCCCAAAGAAAGCCCACAGAAAGGGGAAAGAAAGCCCAAAGAAAGGGGAAAGAAAGCCCAAAGAAAGCCCAAAGAAAGCCCAAAGAAAGCCCAAGGAAAGGGGAAAGAAAGCCCAAAGAAAGGGGAAAGAAAGCCCAAAGAAAGGGGAATGACAGCCCAAAGAAAGGGGAAAGAAAGCCCAAAGAAAGGAGAAAGAAAGCCCAAAGAAACGGGAAAGAAAGCCCAAAGAAAGGGGAAAGAAAGCCCAAGAAAGCCCAAAGATAGCCCAAAGAAATTGGAAAGAAAGGGGAAAGAAAGCCCAAAGAAAGCCCAAGGAAAGCCCAAAGAAAGGGGAAAGAAAGCCCAAAGAAAGCCCAAAGGAAGCCCAAAGAAAGCCCAAAGAAAGGGGAAAGAAAGCCCAAAGAAAGGGGAAACAAAGCCCAAAGAAAGGGGAAAGAAAGGGGAAAGAAAGCCCAAAGAAAGGGTAAAGAAAGGGGAAAGAAAGCCCAAAGAAAGCCCAAAGAAAGGGGAAAGAAAGCCCAAAGAAAGCCCAAAGAAAGGGGAAAGAAAACCCAAAGAAACCCCAAAAAAGGGGAAAGAAAGCCCAAAGAAAGGGGAAAGAAAGCCCAAGGAAAGGGGAAAGAAAGCCCAAAGAAAGGGGAAATAAAGCCCAAAGAAAAGGGAAAGAAAGCCCAAAGAAAGGGGGAAGAAAGCCCAAAGAAAGCCCAAAGAAAGGGGAAAGAAAGGGGAAAGAAAGCCCAAAGAAAGCCCAAAGAAAGCCCAAAGAAAGGGGAAAGAAAGCCCAAAGAAAGCCCAAAGAAATGGGAAAGAAAGCGCAAAGAAAGCCCAAAGAAAGGGGAAAGAAAGCCCAAAGAAATGGGAAAGAAAACCCAAAGAAAGGGGAAAGAAAGCCCAAAGAAAGGGGAAAGACAGCCCAAAGAAATCCCAAAGAAAGGGGAAAGAAAGTACAAAGATAGGGGAAAGAAAGCTCAAAGAAAGCCCAAAGAAAGGGGAAAGAAAGCCCAAGGAAAGGGGAAAGAAAGCCCAAAGAAAGGGGAAAGAAAGCCCAAAGAAAGGGGAAAGAAAGCCCAAAGAAAGGGGAAAGAAAGCCCAAAGAAAGTGGAAAGAAAGGGGAAAGAAAACCCAAAGAAAGGGGAAAGAAAGCCCAAAGAAAGCCCAAAGAAAGCCCAAAGAAAGCCCACAGAAAGGGGAAAGAAAGCCCAAAGAAAGCCCAAAGAAAGCCCAAAGAAAGCCCAAAGAAAGGGGAAAGAAAGCCCAAAGAAAGGGGAAACAAAGCCCAAAGAAAGGGGAAAGAAAGGGGAAAGAAAGCCCAAAGAAAGGGTAAAGAAAGGGGAAAGAAAGCCCAAAGAAAGCCCAAAGAAAGGGGAAAGAAAGCCCAAAGAAAGCCCAAAGAAAGGGGAAAGAAAGCCCAAAGAAACCCCAAAAAAGGGGAAAGAAAGCCCAAAGAAAGGGGAAAGAAAGCCCAAGGAAAGGGGAAAGAAAGCCCAAAGAAAGGGGAAATAAAGCCCAAAGAAAAGGGAAAGAAAGCCCAAAGAAAGGGGGAAGAAAGCCCAAAGAAAGCCCAAAGAAAGGGGAAAGAAAGGGGAAAGAAAGCCCAAAGAAAGCCCAAAGAAAGCCCAAAGAAAGGGGAAAGGAAGCCCAAAGAAAGCCCAAAGAAATGGGAAAGAAAGCGCAAAGAAAGCCCAAAGAAAGGGGAAAGAAAGCCCAAAGAAAGGGGAAAGAAAACCCAAAGAAATGGGAATGAAAGCCCAAAGAAAGGGGAAAGACAGCCCAAAGAAAGCCCAAAGAAAGGGGAAAGAAAGCCCAAAGAAAGGGGAAAGAAAGCTCAAACAAAGCCCAAAGAAAGGGGAAAGAAAGCCCAAAGAAAGGGGAAAGAAAGCCCAAAGAAAGGGGAAAGAAAGCCCAGAGAATGCCCAAAGAAAGCCCAAAGAAAGTGGAAAGAAAGGGGAAAGAAAACCCAAAGAAACCCCAAAGAAAGCCCAAGGAAAGACGAAAGAAAGGGGAAAGAAAGCCCAAAGAAAGGGGAAAAAAAGCCCAAAGAAAGCCCAAAGAAAGGGGAAAGAAAGCCCAAAGAAAGGGGAAAGAAATCCCAAAGAAAGGGGAAAGAAAGCCCAAAGAAAGGGGAAAGACAGCCCAAAGAAAGCCCAAAGAAAGGGGAAAGAAAGCCCAAAGAAAGGGGAAAGAAAGCTCAAAGAAAGCCCAAAGAAAGGGGAAAGAAAGCCCAAAGAAAGGGGAAAGAAAGCCCAGAGAATGCCCAAAGAAAGCCCAAAGAAAGTCCAAAGAAAGCCCAAAGAAAAGGGAAAGAAAGCCCAAAGAAAGGGGAAAGAAAGCCCAAAGAAAGCCCAAAGAAAGCCCAAAGAAAGGGGAAAGAAAGCCCAAAGAAAGGGGTAAGAGAGCCCTAAGAAAGGGGAAAGAAAGCCCAAAGAAAGGGGCAAGAAAGCCCAAAGAAAGGGGAAAGAAAGCCCAAAGAAAGCCCAAAGAAAGGGCAAAGAAAGCCCAAAGAAAGCCCAAAGAAAAGGGAAAGAAAGCCCAAAGAAAGGGGAAAGAAAGCCCAAAGAAAGGGGAAAGAAAGCCCAAAGAAAGGGGAAAGAAAGCCCAAAGAAAGCCCAAAGAAAGGGGAAAGAAAGCGCAAAGAAAGCCCAAAGAAAGGGGAAAGAAAGCCCAAAGAAAGGGGAAAGAAATCCCAAAGATAGGGGAATGAAAGCCCACAGAAAGGGGAAAGAAAGCCCAAAGAAAGGGAAAAGAAAGCCTAAAGAAAGCCCAAAGAAAGCCTAAATAAAGCCCAAAGAAAGCCCAAAGAAATCCCAAAGAAAGCCCAAAGAAAGCCCAAAGAAAGGGGAAAGAAAGCCCAAAGAAAGGGGAAACAAAGCCCAAAGAAAGGGGAAAGAGAGCCCAAAGAAAGGGGAAAGAAAGCCCAAAGAAAGGGGAAAGAAAGCCCAAAGAAAGGGGAAAGAAAGCCCAAAGAAAGGGGAAAGAAAGCCCAAAGAGAGGGGAAAGAAAGCCCAAAGAAAGTGGAAAGAAAGGGGAAAGAAAACCCAAACAAAGCCCAAAGAAAGCCCAAGGAAAGACCAAAGAAAGGGGAAAGAAAGCCCAAAGAAAGGGGAAAAAAAGCCCAAAGAAAGCCCAAAGAAAGCCCAAAGAAAGCCCACAGAAAAGGGAAAGAAAGCCCAAAGAAAGGGGAAAGAAAGCCCAAAGAAATCCCAAAGAAAGCCCAAAGAAAGCCCAAACAAAGGGGAAAGAAAGCCCAAAGAAAGGGGAAAGAAAGCACAAAGAAAGGGGAATGACAGCCCAAAGAAAGGGGAAAGAAAGCACAAAGAAAGGGGAAAGAAAGCCCAAGAAAGCCCAAAGATAGCCCAAAGAAATTGGAAAGAAAGGGGAAAGAAAGCCCAAAGAAAGCCCAAAGAAAGCCCAAGGAAAGCCCAAAGAAAGGGGATAGAAAGCCGAACGAAAGGGGAAAGAAAGCCCAAAGAAAGCCCAAAGAAAGGAGAAAGAAAGCCCAAAAAAAGGGGAAACAAAGCCCAAAGAAAGGGGAAGAAGGGAAAAAAGGGGAAAAGAAAAGCCCAAAGAAAGGGGAAAGAAAGGGGAAAGAAAGCCCAAAGAAAGCCCAAAGAAAGGGGAAACAAAGCCCAATGAAACCCCAAAGAAAGGGGAAAGAAAGCCCAAAGAAACCCCAAAGAAAGGGGAAAGAAAGCCCAAAGAAAGGGGAAAGAAAGCCCAAGGAGAGGGGAAAGAAATCCCAAAGAAAGGGGAAATAAAGCCCAAAGAAAGGGGAAAGAAAGCCCAAAGAAAGAGGAAAGAAAGGGGAAAGAAAGCCCAAAGAAAGGGGAAAGAAAGGGGGAAGAAAGCCCAAAGAAAGCCCAAAGAAAGGGTAAAGAACGGGGAAAGAAAGCCCAAAGAAAGCCCAAGGAAAGCCCAAAGAAAGGGGAAAGAAAGCCCAAAGAAAGGGGAAAGAAATCCCAAAGAAAGGGGAAAGAAAGCCCAAAGAAAGCCCAAAGAAAGGGGAAAGAAAGCCCAAAGAAAGGGGAAAGAAAGCTCAAAGAAAGCCCAAAGAAAGGGGAAAGAAAGCCCAAAGTAAGGGGAAAGAAAGCCCAAAGAAAGGGGAAAGAAAGCCCAGAGAATGCCCAAAGAAAGCCCAAAGAAAGTCCAAAGAAAGCCCAAAGAAAAGGGAAAGAAAGCCAAAAGAAAGGGGAAAGAAAGCCCAAAGAAAGGGGAAAGAAAGCCCAAAGAAAGGGGAAAGAAAGCCCAAAGAAAGGGGTAAGAGAGCCCAAAGAAAGGGGAAAGAAAGCCCAAAGAAAGGGGCAAGAAAGCCCAAAGAAAGGGTAAAGAAAGCCCAAAGAAAGCCCAAAGAAAGCCCAAAGAAAGTCCAAAGAAAGCCCAAAGAAAAGGGAAAGAAAGCCCAAAGAAAGGGGAAAGAAAGCCCAAAGAAAGGGGAAAGAAAGCCCAAAGAAAGGGGAAAGAAAGCCCAAAAAAAGCTGTAAGAAAGTCCAAAGAAAGGGGAAAGAAAGCCCAAAGAAAGGGGCAAGAAAGCCCAAAGAAAGGGGAAAGAAAGCCCAAAGAAAGCCCAAAGAAAGCCCAAAGAAAGTGGAAAGAAAGGGGAAAGAAAACCCAAAGAAAGCCCAAAGAAAGCCCAAGGACAGACCAAAGAAAGGGGAAAGAAAGCCCAAAGAAAGGGGAAAAAAAACCCAAAGAAAGCCAAAGAAAGCCCAAAGAAAGCCCACAGAAAGGGGAAAGAAAGCCCAAAGAAAGGGGGAAGAAAGCCCAAAGAAAGCCCAAAGAAAGGGGAAAGAAAGGGGAAAGGAAGCCCAAAGAAAGCCCAAAGAAAGCCCAAAGAAAGGGGAAAGAAAGCCCAAAGAAAGCCCTAAGAAAGGGGAAAGAAAGCCCAAAGAAAGGGGAAAGACAGCCCAAAGAAAGCCCAAAGAAAGCGGAAAGAAAGCCCAAAGAAAGGGGAAAGAAAGCCCAAAGAAAGCCCAAAGAAAGGGGAAAGAAAGCCCAAAGAAAGCCCAAAGAAAGGGGAAAGAAAGCCCAAAGAAAGCCCAAAGAAAGGGGAAAGAAAGCCCAAAGAAACCCCAAAGAAGGGGAAAGAAAGCCCAAAGAAAGGGGAAAGAAAGCCCAAGGAAAGGGGAAAGAAAGCCCAAAGAAAGGGGAAATAAAGCCTAAAGAAAGGGGAAAGAAAGCCCAAAGAAAGGGGGAAGAAAGCCCAAAGAAAGCCCAAAGAAAGGGGAAAGAAAGGGGAAAGAAAGCCCAAAGAAAGCCCAAAGAAAGGGGAAAGAAAGCCCAAAGAAAGCCCAAAGAAATGGGAAAGAAAGCGCAAAGAAAGCCCAAAGAAAGGGGAAAGAAAGCCCAAAGAAAGGGGAAAGAAAACCCAAAGAAAGGGGAAAGAAAGCCCAAAGAAAGGGGAAAGACAGCCCAAAGAAATCCCAAAGATAGGGGAAAGAAAGCACAAAGAAAGGGGAAAGAAAGCTCAAAGAAAGGCCAAAGAAAGGGGAAAGAAAGCCCAAAGAAAGGGGAAAGAAAGCCCAAAGAAAGGGGAAAGAAAGCCCAAGGAAAGGGGAAAGAAAGCCCAAAGAAAGGGGAAAGAAAGCCCAAAGAAAGGGGAAAGAAAGGGGAAAGAAAACCCAAAGAAAGCCCAAAGAAAGCCCAAGGAAAGACCAAAGAAAGGGGAAAGAAAGCCCAAAGAAAGGGGAAAAAAAGCCCAAAGAAAGCCCAAAGAAAGCCCAAAGAAAGCCCACAGAAAGGGGAAAGAAAGCCCAAAGAAAGGGGAAAGAAAGCCCAAAGAAAGCCCAAAGAAAGGGTAAAGAAAGCCCAAAGAAAGGGGAAACAAAGCCCAAAGAAAGGGGAAAGAAAGGGGAAAGAAAGCCCAAAGGAAGGGGAAAGAAAGGGGAAAGAAAGCCCAAAGAAAGGGGAAAGAAAGCCCAAAGAAAGGGGAAAGAAAGCCCAAGGAAAGGGGAAAGAAAGCCCAAAGAAAGGGGAAATAAAGCCCAAAGAAAGGGGAAAGAAATCCCAAAGAAAGAGGAAAGAAAGGGGAAAGAAAGCCCAAAGAAAGGGGAAAGAAAGGGGGAAGAAAGCCCAAAGAAAGCCCAAAGAAAGGGTAAAGAACGGGGAAAGAAAGCCCAAAGAAAGCCCAAAGAAAGCCCAAAGAAAGGGGAAAGAAAGCCCAAAGAAAGCCCAAAGAAAGGGGAAAGAAAGCGCAAAGAAAGCCCAAAGAAAGGGGAAAGAAAGCCCAAAGAAAGGGGAAAGAAATCCCAAAGATAGGGGAATGAAAGCCCACAGAAAGGGGAAAGAAAGCCCAAAGAAAGGGAAAAGAAAGCCTAAAGAAAGCCCAAAGAAAGCCTAAATAAAGCCCAAAGAAAGCCCAAAGAAATCCCAAAGAAAGCCCAAAGAAGGCCCAAAGAAAGGGGAAAGAAAGCCCAAAGAAAGGGGAAACAAAGCCCAAAGAAAGGAGAAAGAGAGCCCAAAGAAAGGGGAAAGAAAGCCCAAAGAAAGGGGAAAGAAAGCCCAAAGAAAGGGGAAAGAAAGCCCAAAGAAAGGGGAAAGAAAGCCCAAAGAGAGGGGAAAGAAAGCCCAAAGAAAGTGGAAAGAAAGGGGAAAGAAAACCCAAACAAAGCCCAAAGAAAGCCCAAGGAAAGACCAAAGAAAGGGGAAAGAAAGCCCAAAGAAAGGGG
>NW_027043752.1:0-42936 GCF_036013475.1 Columba livia
GAAAGAAGAAGGAAAAAAGAAGGAAATAAGGAAGAAAGAAAGAAAGAAGAAAGAAAGAAGAAAGAAAGAAGGAAGAAACAAGAAAAAAAATAAGAAACAAAGAAAGAAGAAAGAAAGAAGAAAGAAGAAAGAAAGAAAGAAAGAGGAAAGAAAGAGGAAAGAAAGAAGAAAGAAAGACGAAAGAAAGAAGAAAGAAAGAAGAAAGCAAGTATAAAGAAACAAAGAAGAAAGAAAGAAGAAAGAAAGAAAGAATGAAGAAAGAAAGAAGAAAGAAAGAAGAAAGAAAGAAGAAAGAAAGAAGAAAGAAAGAAGAAAGAAAAAGAAGTAAGAAAGAAGTAAGAAAGAAGATAGAAAGAAGAAAGAAAGAAGAAAGAAGGAAAGAAGGAAAGAAAGAAGAAAGAAGAAAGAAAGAAAGAAGAAAGAAAGGAGAAATAAAGAAGAAAGAAAGAAGTAAGAAAGAAGTAAGAAGGAAAGAAAGAAGAAAGAAAGAAGAAAGAAGAAAGAAAGAAGAAAGAAAGAAGAAAGAAAGAAGAAAGAAAGAAGAAAGAAAGAAGAAAGAAGAAGAAAGTAAGAAGAAAGTAAGAAAGAAAGAAAGAAAGAAAGAAAAAGTATGAAGAAAGGAAGAAGAAAGAAAGAAAGAAGAAAGAAAAAGGAAAGAAAGAAGAAAGAAAGAAGAAAAAAAGAAGAAAGAAAGAAGAAAGGAAGAAGAAAGAAAGAAAGAAGAAATAAAGAAAAAAGAAAGAAAGAAGAATGAAAGAAGAAAGAAAAGAAAGAAAGAAAGAAGAAAGAAGAAAGAAAGAAGAAAGAAAGAAGAAGAAAGGAGAAAGGAAGAAGAAAGAAGTAAGAAAGAAAGAAGTAAGAAAGAAGTAAGAAAGAAGTAAGAAAGAAGTAAGAAAGAAGTAAGAAAGAAGAAAGAAAGAAGAAAAAAAGAAGAAAGAAAGGAGGAAGAAAGAAGTAAGAAGGGAAGAAAGAAGAAGAAAGAAGAAAGAAGAAAGAAGAAAGAAAGAAGAAAGAAAGAAGAAGGAAAGAAGAGAGAAAAATAAAGAAAGAAAGAAGAAAGAAAGAAAGAAGAAAGAAAGAAAGAAGAAAGAAAGAAAAAAAGAAGAAAGAAAGAAGAAAGACAGAAGAAAGAAAGAAGAAAGAAGAAAGAAAGAAAGAAGAAAGAAAGAAAGAAAAAAGAAAGAAGAAAGAAAGAAGAAAAAAGAAAGAAAGAAGAAAGAAAGAAGAAAGAAAGAATAAAGAATGAAAGAATAAAGAAACAAGAAAGAAAGAAGAAAGAAAGAAGAAAGAAAGAAGAAAGAAAGAAGAAAGGAAGAAGAAAGAAGAAAGAAGAAAGAAAGAAGAAAGAAAGACTGAAGTAAGAAAGAAAGAAGAAAGAAATAAGAAAGAAGAAAGAAAGAAGAAAGAAAGAAGAAAGAAAGAAAGAAAGAAAGAAAGAAGAAAGAAACAAGAAAGAAAGAAGAAAGAAAGAAAGAAGTAAGAAAGAAGAAAGAAAGAAGAAAGAAAGAAGAAAGAAAGAAGTAAGAAAGAAAGAAGAAAGAAAGAAGAAAGAAAGAAGAAAGAAAGAAGAAAGAAAGAAAGAAGTAAGAAAGAAGAAAGAAAGAAGAAAGAAAGAAGAAAGAGAGAAAGAAGAAAGAAAGAAGAAAGAAGAAAGGAAGAACAAAGAAAGAAGTAGGAAAGTAGAAAGAAAGAAGAAAGAAAAAAGAAAGAAAGAAAGAAGAAAGAAAGAAGAAAGAAAAAGGAAAGAAAGAAGAAAGAAAGAAGAAAGAAAGAAGAAAGAAAGAAGAAAGAAAGAGGAAAGAAGTAAGAGAGAAAGAAGAAAGAAAGAAAGAAGAAAGAAAGAAGAAAGAAAGAAAGAACAAAGAAAGAATAAAGAAAGAAAGAAAGAAGAAAAAGAAGAAAGAAAGAAAGAAAAGAAAGAAGAAAGAAAGAAGAAAGAAGAAAGAGAGAAGAAAGAATAAAGAAAGAAGAAGAAAGAAGAAAGAAAGAAAGAAAGAAGAAAGAAAGAAGAAAAAGAAAGAAAGAAGAAAGAAAGAAAGAAGAAAGAAGAAGAAACAAAGAAATAAGAAAGAAAGAAAGAAGAAAGAAAGAAAGAAGAAAGAAAGAAGAAAGAAAGAAGTAAGAAAGAAGAAAGAAAGAAGAAAGAAATAAGAAAGAAAGAAGAAAGAAAAAAGAAGGAAAGAAAGAAGAAAGAAAAAAAAATAAAGAAGAAAGAAAGAAGAAAGAAAGGAAGAAGAAAGAAAGAAGAAAGAAAGAAGAAAGAAAGAAGAAAAAAAAGAAAGAAAGAAAGAAGAAAGAAAGAAAGAATAAAGAAGAAAGAAAGAAGAAAGAAAGGAAGAAGAAAGAAAGAAGAAAGAAAGAAGAAAGAAAGAAGGAAGAAAGAAAGAAAGAAGAAATAAAGAAGAAAGAAAGAATTAAGAAAGAAGTAGGAAAGAAGTCAAAAAGAAGTAAGAAAGAAGTAAGAAAGAAATAAGAAGGAAAGAAAAAAGAAAGAAGAAAGAAAGAAGAAAGAAGAACGAAAGAAAGAAGAAAGAAAGAAAGAAGAAACAAAGAAGAAAGAAAGAAAGAAGAAAGAAAGAAAGAAAGAAGTCAGAAAGAAAGAAAGAAGAAAGAAAGAAGAAAGAAAGACGAAAGAAAGAAGAAAGAAAAAAATAAGAAAGAAAGAAGAAAGAAAGAAGAAAGGAAGAAGAAAGAAAGAAATAAGAAAGAAAGAAGAAAGAAAGACAGAAGTAAGAAAGAAAGAAGAAAGAAATAAGAAAGAAGAAAGAAGAAAGAAAGAAGAAAGAAAGAAGAAAGAAAGAAGAAAGAAAGAAAGAAAGAAGAAAGAGAGAAAGAAGAAAGAAAGAAGTAAGAAAGAAGAAAGAAAGAAGAAAGAAAGAAGAAAGAAAGAAAGAAAGAAAGAAGAAAGAAAGAAAGAAGAAACAAAGAAGAAAGAAAGGAAGAAGAAAAAAAGAAGAAAGAAGAAAGAAAGAGGAAATAAATAAAGAAGAAAGAAAGAAAGAAGAAAGAAAGAATGAAGAAAGAAAGAAGAAAGAAAGAATGAAGAAAGAAAGAAGAAAGAACGAAGAAAGAAGGAGGAAAGAAAGAAGAAAGAAGAAAGAAAGAAGAAAGAAAGAAAGAATAAAGAAAGAAGTAAGAAAGAAAGAAGAAAGAAAGTAGAAAGAAACAAGAAAGAAAGAAGGAATGAAGGAAGAAAGAAAGAAAGAAAGAAGAAATAAAGAAAGAAAAGACAGAAGGAAGAAAGAAAGAAGAAATAAAGTAGAAAGAAAGAAGAAAGAAAGAAGAAAGAAAGAAGAAAGAAGAAAGAAAGAAAGAAGAAAGAAAGAAAGAAGAAAGAAAGTAAGAAAGAAGAAAGAAAGAAGAAAGGGAGAAGAAAGAAAGAAAGAAGAAAGAAAGAAGAAAAAAGAAATAATGAAGAAAGAAAGAAAGAAGAAAGAAAGAAGAAAGAAAGAAAGAAAGAAGAAAGAGAGAAAGAAGAAAGAAAGAAGTAAGAAAGAAGAAAGAAAGAAGAAAGAAAGAAAAAAGAAAGAAAGAAAGAAATAAGAAAGAAGAAAGGAGAAAGAAAGAAGAAAGAAAGAAGAAAGAAAGAAGAAAGAAAGAAGAAAGAAAGAAGAAAGAAGAAAGAAAGAAATAGAAATAAAGAAAGAAGAAAGAAATAAAGAAGAAAGAAAGAAGAAAGAAAGAAAGAAGACAGACAGTAGAAAGAAAGAAAGAAAAAAGAAAGAAAGAAGAAAGAAGAAAGAAGAAAGAAAGAAAAAAGAAAGAATGAAGAAAGAAAGAAGAAAGAAAGAATGAAGAAAGAAAGAATGAAGAAAGAAGAAGAAAGAACGAAGAAAGAATGAAGAAAGAAAGAAGAAAGAACGAAGAAAGAATGAAGAAAGAAAGAAGAAAGAAAGAAGAAAGAAAGAAGAAAGAAAGAAAGAATAAAGAAAGAAGTAAGAAAGAAAGAAGAAAGAAAGTAGAAAGACATAAGAAAGAAAGAAGGAATGAAGGAAGAAAGAAAGAAAGAAAGAAAGAAGAAAGAAAGAAAGTAAAGACAGAAGGAAGAAAGAAAGAAAGAAAGAAGAAATAAAGAAGAAAGAAAGAAGTAAGAAAGAAGTAGGAAAGAAGTAAAAAAGAAGTAAGAAAAAAGTAAGAAAGAAATAAGAAGGAAAGAAGAAAGAAAGAAGAAAGAAAGAAGAAAGAAGAAAGAAAGAAAGAAGAAAGAAAGAAAGAAGAAAGAAAGAAGAAAGAAAGAAACAAGAAAGAAAGAAGAAAGAAAGAAGAAAGAAAGAAAGAAGAAAGAAAGAAGAAAAAAGAAAGAAGGAAGAAAGAAAGAAACGAGAAATAAAGAAGAAAGAAATAAGTAAGTAAGAAAGAAAGAAAGAAAGAAAGAAAAAAGAATGAAGAAAGGAAGAAGAAAGAAAGAAGAAAGAAAAAGGAAAGAAAGAAGAAAGAAAGAAGAAAGAAAGAAGAAAGAAAGAAGAAAGGAAGAAGAAAGAAAGAAAGAAGAAATAAAGCAGAAAGAAAGAAAGAAGAATGAAAGAAGAAAGAAAGAAGAAAGAAAGAAAGAAGAAAGGAAGAAGAAAGAAAGAAGGAAAGAAAAGAAATAAAGAAAGAAGAAAGAAAGAAAGAAAGCAGAAAGAAAGAAGAAAGAAAGAAAGAAGAAAGAAGAAAGAAAGAAGAAAGAAAGAAGAAAGGAAGAAGAAAGAAGTAAGAAAGAAAGAACTAAGAAAGAAGTAAGAAAGAAGTAAGAAAGAAGAAAGAAAGAAGAAAAAAAGAAGAAAGAAAGGAGGAAGAAAGAAAGAAGAAAGAAAGAAGAAAAACAGTAGTAAGAAAGAAGTAAGAAACGAGTAAGAAAGAAGTAAGAAAGATGAAAAGAAAGAAGAAAGAAAGAAGAAGGAAAGAAGAGAGAAAAATAAAGAAAGAAAGATGAAAGAAAGAAAGTAAGAAGAAAGAAAGAAAGAAGAAAGAAAGAAAGAAAGAAAGAAAGAAAGAAAGAAAGAAAGAAAGAAAGAAAGAAAGAAGAAAGAAAGAATAAAGAAAGAAGAAAGAAAGAGGAAAGAAAGAGGAAAGAAGTAAGAGAGAAAGAAGAAAGAAAGAAAGAAGAAAGAAAGAAAGAAGTAATGAAGAAGAAAGAAAGAAAGAATTAAGAAAGAAGAAAGAAAGAAGAAAGAAGAAAGAAAGAAAGAAGAAAGAAAGAAAGAATAAAGAAAGAAAGAAAGAAGAAAGGAAGAAGAAAGAAAGAAAGAAGAAAGAAAGAATAAAGAAAGAAGAAAGAAAGAAGAAAGTAAGAAGAAAAAAGAAAGAAAGAAGAAAGAAAGAAAGAAGAAAGAAGAAAGAAAGAAACAAGAAAGAAAGAAGAAAGAAAGAAAGAAGAAAGAAAGAAGAAAGAAAGAAGAAAGAAAGAAGAAAGAAAGAAATAAGAAATAAAGAAAGAAGAAAGAAAGAAAGAAGGAAGAAAGAAGAAAGAATGAAAGAAGAAAGAAAGAAAGAAAGAAAGAAAGAAAGAAAGAAAGAAAGAAAGAAAGAATGAAGAAACAAAGAAGAAAGAAAGAATGAAGAAAGAAAGAAGAAAGAAAGAAGAAAGAATGAAGAAAGAAAGAAGAAAGAAAGAAGAAAGAAAGAAAGAAGTAAGAGAGAAGAAAGAAAGAAGAAAGAAAGAAGAAAGTAAGAAGAAAGAAAGAAAGAAGAATGAAAGAAGAAAGAAGGAAAGGAGAATGAAAGAAGAAAGAAAGAATAATGAAAGTAAGAAGAATGAAAGAGGAAACACAGAAGAAAAAAGAAGAAAGGAAGAAGAAAGAAAGAAAGAAAGAAAGAAGAAAGAAAGAAGAAAGGAAGAAGAAAGAAAAAAGAAAAAAAGAAGTAAAAAAGGAATAAGAAACAAGTAAGAAAGAAGTAAGAAAGAAGAAAGAAAGAAGAAAGAAAGAAAGAAAGAAAGAAAGAAAGAAAGAAGAAAGAAAGAATAAAGAAAGAAGAAAGAAAGAGGAAAGAAAGAGGAAAGAAGTAAGAGAGAAAGAAGAAAGAAAGAAAGAAGAAAGAAAGAAAGAAGTAATGAAGAAGAAAGAAAGAAAGAATTAAGAAAGAAGAAAGAAAGAAGAAAGAAGAAAGAAAGAAAGAAGAAAGAAAGAAAGAATAAAGAAAGAAAGAAAGAAGAAAGGAAGAAGAAAGAAAGAAAGAAGAAAGAAAGAAGAAAGAAAGAAGAAAGAAAGAAGAAAGTAAGAAGAAAAAAGAAAGAAAGAAGAAAGAAAGAAAGAAGAAAGAAGAAAGAAAGAAACAAGAAAGAAAGAAGAAAGAAAGAAAGAAGAAAGAAAGAAGAAAGAAAGAAGAAAGAAAGAAGAAAGAAAGAAATAAGAAATAAAGAAAGAAGAAAGAAAGAAAGAAGGAAGAAAGAAGAAAGAATGAAAGAAGAAAGAAAGAAAGAAAGAAAGAAAGAAAGAAAGAAAGAAAGAAAGAAAGAATGAAGAAACAAAGAAGAAAGAAAGAATGAAGAAAGAAAGAAGAAAGAAAGAAGAAAGAATGAAGAAAGAAAGAAGAAAGAAAGAAGAAAGAAAGAAGAAAGAAAGAAAGAAGTAAGAGAGAAGAAAGAAAGAAGAAAGAAAGAAGAAAGTAAGAAGAAAGAAAGAAAGAAGAATGAAAGAAGAAAGAAGGAAAGGAGAATGAAAGAAGAAAGAAAGAATAATGAAAGTAAGAAGAATGAAAGAGGAAACACAGAAGAAAAAAGAAGAAAGGAAGAAGAAAGAAAGAAAGAAAGAAAGAAGAAAGAAAGAAGAAAGGAAGAAGAAAGAAAAAAGAAAAAAAGAAGTAAAAAAGGAATAAGAAACAAGTAAGAAAGAAGTAAGAAAGAAGAAAGAAAGAAGAAAGAAAGAAGAAGGAAAGAAGAGAGAAAAATAAAGAAAGAAAGAAGAAAGAAAGAAAGAAGTAAGAAAGAAAGAAGAAAGAAACTAAGAAGAAAGAAAGAAGAAAGAAAGAAAGAAGAAAGAAGAAAGAAGGACGTAAGAAAGAAGAAATAAAGAAGAAAGAAGAAAGAAAGAAAGAAGAAAGAAGAAAGAAAGAAAGAAGTAAGAAAGAAGAAAGAAAGAAGAAAGAAATAAGAAAGAAAGAAGAAAGAAAGAATAAAGAAATAAGAAAGAAAGAAGAAAGAAAAAAGAAGGAAAGAAAGAAGAAAGAAAAAAAAATAAAGAAGAAAGAAAGAAGAAAGTAAGGAAGAAGAAAGAAAGAAGAAAGTAAGAAGAAAGAAAGAAGAAAAAAAAAGAAAGAAAGAAAGAAGAAAGAAAGAAAGAATAAAGAAGAAAAAAAGGAAGAAGAAAGAAAGAAGAAAGAAAGAAGAAAGAAAGAAAGAAAAGAAAGAAGGAAGAAAGAAAGAAAGAAGAAATAAAGAAGAAAGAAAGAATTAAGAAAGAAGTAGGAAAGAAGTGAAAAAGAAGTAAGAAAGAAGTAAGAAAGAAATAAGAAGGAAAGAAGAAAGAAAGAAGAAAGAAAGAAGAAAGAAGAACGAAAGAAAGAAGAAAGAAAGAAAGAAGAAACAAAGAAGAAAGAAAGAAAGAAAGAAGAAAGAAAGAAAGAAAGAAGTCAGAAATAAAGAAAGAAGAAAGAAAGAAGAAAGAAAGAAGAAAGAAAGAAGAAAGGAAGAAGAAAGAAAGAAAGAAGAAAGAAAGAAGAAAGAAAGACAGAAGTAAGAAAGAAAGAAGAAAGAAATAAGAAAGAAGAAAGAAGAAAGAAAGAAGAAAGAAAGAAGAAAGAAAGAAAAAAGAAAGAAAGAAGGAAGAAAGAAGAAAGAAAGAAGAAAGAAAGAAGAATGAAAGAAGAAAGAAAGACTAAAGAATGAAAGAATAAAGAAAGAAGAAAGAAAGAAGAAAGAAAGAAAGAAGAAAGAAAGAAGAAAGAAATAAGAAAGAAAGAAGAAAGAAAGAAAAAAGAAAGAAAAAAGAAAGAAAGAAGAAAGAAAGAAGAAAGAAAGAAGAAAGAAAGAGGTAAGAAAGAAGTAAGAAAGAAGAAAGAAAGAAGTAAGAAAGAAGAAAGAAAGAAAGAAGAAAGAAAGAAGAAAGAAAGAAAGAAGAATGAAAGAAGAAAGAAAGAATTAAAAAAGAAATAAGAAAGAAAGAAGAAAGAAAGAAGAAAAAAAGAAGTAAGAAAGAACTAAGGAACAAGTAAGAAAGAAGTAAGAAAGAAGAAAGAAAGAAGAAAGAAAGAAGAAGGAAATAAGAGAGAATCATAAAGAGAGAAAGATTAAAGAAAGAAAGAAGATAGAAAGAAAGAAGAAAGAAAGAAAGAAGAAACAAAGAAGAAAGAAAGAAAGAAGAAAGAAAGAAGAAGGAAAGAAGAAAGAAGAAAGAAAGAAAGAAGAAAGAAAGAAAGAAGAAAGAAAGTAAGAAAGAAGAAAGAAAGAAGAAAGGGAGAAGAAAGAAAGAAAGAAGAAAGAAAGAAGAAAAAAGAAATAATGAAGAAAGAAAGAAAGAAGAAAGAAAGAAGAAAGAAAGAAAGAAAGAAGAAAGAGAGAAAGAAGAAAGAAAGAAGTAAGAAAGAAGAAAGAAAGAAGAAAGAAAGAAGAAAGAAAGAAAGAAAGAAAGAAGAAAGAAGAAAGAAGAAAGAAAGAAGAAAGAAAGAAGAAAGAAAGAAGAAAGAAAGAAGAAAGAAAGAAGAAAGAAGAAAGAAAGAAATAAGAAATAAAGAAAGAAGAAAGAAATAAAGAAGAAAGAAAGAAGAAAGAAAGAAAGAAGACAGACAGTAGAAAGAAAGAAAGAAAAAAGAAAGAAAGAAGAAAGAAAGAAAGAAGAAAGAAAGAAAAAAGAAAGAATGAAGAAAGAAAGAAGAAAGAAAGAATGAAGAAAGAAAGAATGAAGAAAGAAAGAAGAAAGAACGAAGAAAGAATGAAGAAAGAAAGAAGAAAGAACGAAGAAAGAATGAAGAAAGAAAGAAGAAAGAAAGAAGAAAGAAAGAAGAAAGAAAGAAAGAATAAAGAAAGAAGTAAGAAAGAAAGAAGAAAGAAAGTAGAAAGACATAAGAAAGAAAGAAGGAATGAAGGAAGAAAGAAAGAAAGAAAGAAAGAAGAAAGAAAGAAAGTAAAGACAGAAGGAAGAAAGAAAGAAAGAAAGAAGAAATAAAGAAGAAAGAAAGAAGTAAGAAAGAAGTAGGAAAGAAGTAAAAAAGAAGTAAGAAAAAAGTAAGAAAGAAATAAGAATGAAAGAAGAAAGAAAGAAGAAAGAAAGAAGAAAGAAGAAAGAAAGAAAGAAGAAAGAAAGAAAGAAGAAAGAAAGAAGAAAGAAAGAAACAAGAAAGAAAGAAGAAAGAAAGAAGAAAGAAGAAAGAAAGAAAGAAGAAAGAAAGAAAGAAGAAAGAAAGAAAGAAGTAAGAAAGAAAGAAAGAAGAAAGAAAGAAGAAAGAAAGAAAGAAGAAAGAAAGAAAGAAGAAAGAAAGAAAGAAGAAAGAAAGAAGAAAGAAAGAAGGTACAAAAAAAGGAAGAAAGAAGGAAGAAAGTAAGAAGAAAGAAAGAAGAAAGAAAGAAGAAATAAAGAAGAACGAAAGAAGAAAGAAAGAAAGAAGAAAGAAAGTAGAAAGAAAGAAAGAAGAAAGGAAGAAGAAATAAGAAAGAAGGAAAAAAGAAAGAAAGAAGAAAGAAAGAAGAAAAAAGAAAGAAGGAAGAAAGAAAGAAACGAGAAATAAAGAAGAAAGAAATAAGTAAGTAAGAAAGAAAGAAAGAAAGAAAGAAAAAAGAATGAAGAAAGGAAGAAGAAAGAAAGAAGAAAGAAAAAGGAAAGAAAGAAGAAAGAAAGAAGAAAGAAAGAAGAAAGAAAGAAGAAAGGAAGAAGAAAGAAAGAAAGAAGAAATAAAGCAGAAAGAAAGAAAGAAGAATGAAAGAAGAAAGAAAGAAGAAAGAAAGAAAGAAGAAAGGAAGAAGAAAGAAAGAAGAAAGAAAGAAGGAAAGAAAAGAAATAAAGAAAGAAGAAAGAAAGAAAGAAAGCAGAAAGAAAGAAGAAAGAAAGAAAGAAGAAAGAAGAAAGAAAGAAGAAAGAAAGAAGAAAGGAAGAAGAAAGAAGTAAGAAAGAAAGAACTAAGAAAGAAGTAAGAAAGAAGTAAGAAAGAAGAAAGAAAGAAGAAAAAAAGAAGAAAGAAAGGAGGAAGAAAGAAAGAAGAAAGAAAGAAGAAAAACAGTAGTAAGAAAGAAGTAAGAAACGAGTAAGAAAGAAGTAAGAAAGATGAAAAGAAAGAAGAAAGAAAGAAGAAGGAAAGAAGAGAGAAAAATAAAGAAAGAAAGATGAAAGAAAGAAAGTAAGAAGAAAGAAAGAAAGAAGAAAGAAAGAAAGAAAGAAAGAAAGAAAGAAAGAAAGAAAGAAAGAAAGAAGAAAGAAAGAATAAAGAAAGAAGAAAGAAAGAGGAAAGAAAGAGGAAAGAAGTAAGAGAGAAAGAAGAAAGAAAGAAAGAAGAAAGAAAGAAAGAAGTAATGAAGAAGAAAGAAAGAAAGAATTAAGAAAGAAGAAAGAAAGAAGAAAGAAGAAAGAAAGAAAGAAGAAAGAAAGAAAGAATAAAGAAAGAAAGAAAGAAGAAAGGAAGAAGAAAGAAAGAAAGAAGAAAGAAAGAAGAAAGAAAGAAGAAAGAAAGAAGAAAGTAAGAAGAAAAAAGAAAGAAAGAAGAAAGAAAGAAAGAAGAAAGAAGAAAGAAAGAAACAAGAAAGAAAGAAGAAAGAAAGAAAGAAGAAAGAAAGAAGAAAGAAAGAAGAAAGAAAGAAATAAGAAATAAAGAAAGAAGAAAGAAAGAAAGAAGGAAGAAAGAAGAAAGAATGAAAGAAGAAAGAAAGAAAGAAAGAAAGAAAGAAAGAAAGAAAGAAAGAAAGAATGAAGAAACAAAGAAGAAAGAAAGAATGAAGAAAGAAAGAAGAAAGAAAGAAGAAAGAATGAAGAAAGAAAGAAGAAAGAAAGAAGAAAGAAAGAAGAAAGAAAGAAAGAAGTAAGAGAGAAGAAAGAAAGAAGAAAAAAGAAGAAAGTAAGAAGAAAGAAAGAAAGAAGAATGAAAGAAGAAAGAAGGAAAGGAGAATGAAAGAAGAAAGAAAGAATAATGAAAGTAAGAAGAATGAAAGAAGAAACACAGAAGAAAAAAGAAGAAAGGAAGAAGAAAGAAAGAAAGAAAGAAAGAAGAAAGAAAGAAGAAAGGAAGAAGAAAGAAAAAAGAAAAAAAGAAGTAAAAAAGGAATAAGAAACAAGTAAGAAAGAAGTAAGAAAGAAGAAAGAAAGAAGAAAGAAAGAAGAAGGAAAGAAGAGAGAAAAATAAAGAAAGAAAGAAGAAAGAAAGAAAGAAGTAAGAAAGAAAGAAGAAAGAAACTAAGAAGAAAGAAAGAAGAAAGAAAGAAAGAAGAAAGAAGAAAGAAGGACGTAAGAAAGAAGAAATAAAGAAGAAAGAAGAAAGAAAGAAAGAAGAAAGAAGAAAGAAAGAAAGAAGTAAGAAAGAAGAAAGAAAGAAGAAAGAAATAAGAAAGAAAGAAGAAAGAAAGAATAAAGAAATAAGAAAGAAAGAAGAAAGAAAAAAGAAGGAAAGAAAGAAGAAAGAAAAAAAAATAAAGAAGAAAGAAAGAAGAAAGAAAGGAAGAAGAAAGAAAGAAGAAAGTAAGAAGAAAGAAAGAAGAAAAAAAAAGAAAGAAAGAAAGAAGAAAGAAAGAAAGAATAAAGAAGAAAGAAAGAAGAAAGAAAGGAAGAAGAAAGAAAGAAGAAAGAAAGAAGAAAGAAAGAAAGAAAAGAAAGAAGGAAGAAAGAAAGAAAGAAGAAATAAAGAAGAAAGAAAGAATTAAGAAAGAAGTAGGAAAGAAGTGAAAAAGAAGTAAGAAAGAAGTAAGAAAGAAATAAGAAGGAAAGAAGAAAGAAAGAAGAAAGAAAGAAGAAAGAAGAACGAAAGAAAGAAGAAAGAAAGAAAGAAGAAACAAAGAAGAAAGAAAGAAAGAAAGAAGAAAGAAAGAAAGAAAGAAGTCAGAAATAAAGAAAGAAGAAAGAAAGAAGAAAGAAAGAAGAAAGAAAGAAGAAAGGAAGAAGAAAGAAAGAAAGAAGAAAGAAAGAAGAAAGAAAGAAGAAAGAAAGAAGAAAGAAAGAAGGAAGAAAGAAGAAAGAAAGAAGAAAGAAAGAAGAATGAAAGAAGAAAGAAAGACTAAAGAATGAAAGAATAAAGAAAGAAGAAAGAAAGAAGAAAGAAAGAAAGAAGAAAGAAAGAAGAAAGAAATAAGAAAGAAAGAAGAAAGAAAGAAAAAAGAAAGAAAAAAGAAAGAAAGTAAGAAAGAAAGAAGAAAGACAGAAGAAATAAAGAGGTAAGAAAGAAATAAGAAAGAAGAAAGAAAGAAGTAAGAAAGAAGAAAGAAAGAAAGAAGAAAGAAAGAAGAAAGAAAGAAAGAAGAATGAAAGAAGAAAGAAAGAATTAAAAAAGAAATAAGAAAGAAAGAAGAAAGAAAGAAGAAAAAAAGAAGTAAGAAAGAACTAAGGAACAAGTAAGAAAGAAGTAAGAAAGAAGAAAGAAAGAAGAAAGAAAGAAGAAGGAAATAAGAGAGAATCATAAAGAGAGAAAGATTAAAGAAAGAAAGAAGATAGAAAGAAAGAAGAAAGAAAGAAGGAAGAAAGAAAGAAGAAAGAAAGAAGAAAGAAAGAAGAAAGAAAGAAGAAAGAAATAAAGAAGTAAGAAAGAAGAAAGAAAGAAGAAAGAAAGAAGAAAGAAGCAAAGAAGAAAGAACGAAGAAAGAAAGAAAGAAAGAAGAATGAAAGAAGAAAGAAAGAAGAAAGAATGAAAGACTAAAGAAACAAGAAAGAAAGAAGAAAGAAAGCAGAAAGAAAGAAGAAAGAAAGAAGAAAGGAAGAAAGAAAGAACAAAGAAAGAAGAAAGAAAGAAAGAAGAAAGAAAGAAGAAATAAAGAAGAAAGAAAGAAAGAAAAAGAGCGAAGAAGGAAAGAAAGAAGAAAGAAAGAAAGAAGAAAGACAGAAGAAAGAAAGAAAGAAAGAAGGAAGAAAGAAAGAAAAAAAGAAAGAGGAAAGAAAGAAAGAAGAAAGAAAGAAGAAAGAAAGAGGTAAGAAAGAAGTAAGAAAGAAGAAAGAAAGAAGTAAGAAAGAAGAAAGAAAGAAGAAAGAAAGAAGAAAGAATAAAGTAAGAAAGAGAAAGAAAGAAGAAAGAAAAAAGAAAGAAAGAAAGAAAGAAAGAAGAAAGAAAGAGGAAAGAAAGGAGAAAGAAGGAAGAAAGAAAGAAGAAAGAAGGAAGAAAGAAAGAAAGAAGTAAGAAAGAAGAAAGAAAGAAAGAAGAAAGAGGAAAGAAAGAATAAAGTCAGAAGAAAGAAAGTATAAAGAAAGGACAAAGAAAGAAGGAAGAAAGAAAAAAGAAAAAAGAAAGAAAAAAAGAAGAAAGAAGAAAGAAAGAAAGTAATAAGGAGTAAGAAAGAAGAAAGAAAAAAGAAAGAAGAAAGAAAGTAGAGAGAATAAAGAAATGAGAAAGAAACAAGAAAGAAAGGAGAAAGGAAGAAGAAAGAAAGAAGAAAGAAAGAAATAACAAAGAAGAAGTAAGAAAGAATTAAGAAAGAAGGAAGAAAGAAAGAAGAAAGAAAGAAGAAAGAAGAAAGAGAGTAGAAAGAAGAAATAAAGAAGAAAGAAATAAGAAAGAAGAAGAAAGAAAGAAGAAATAAAAAAGAAAGAAAGAAGAAAGAAAGAAAGAAGAAAGAAAGAAAGAAGAAAGAAAGAAAGAATAAAGAAGAAAGAAAGAAGAAAGAAAGAACGAAGAAAGAAAGAAGAAAGAAGAAAGGAAGAAGAAAGAAAGAAGTAAGACAGAAGTAAGAAATAAGTAATAAACTAAGAAGAAAGAAAGAAGAAAGAAAGAAGAAAGCAAGAAGAAAGAAGAAAGAAAGAAGAAAGAAAGAAGAAAGAAAGAAGAAAGAAAAAAGAAAGAAAGAACAAAGAAAGAAGAAAGAAAGAAGAAAGAGTGAGGAAAGAAAGAAGAAAGAAAGAAAGAAAGAAAGAAAGAAAGAAAGAAAAAAAGAAGATAGAAAGAAAGATGAAAGAAAGAAGAAAGAAAGAAGAAACAAAGAAAGAAGGAAGAAAGAATGAGAAAGAAAGAAGGAAGAAAGAGGAAAAAAGAATAAAGGAAGAAAAATGTAAGAACAAATAGAGAAAGAAGAAAGAAGAAAGAAAGAAGAAAGAAAGTAAGAAGAAAGAAAGAAGGAAGAAAGAAAGAAGGAAGAAAGAAGAAAGAGGTAAGAAAGAAAGAAGAAAGAAAGAAGAAAGAAGAAAGAAGAAAGAAGAAAGAAGAAAGAAGAAAGAAGAAAGAAGAAAGAAGAAAGAAGAAAGAAAGAAGATGGAAAAAGAAAGAAAGAAAGAAGAAAGAAAGAAGAAAGAAGAAAGAAAGAAAGAATAAAGAAAGAAGAAAGAAAGAAGAAAGAAAGAAAGAAGAAAGAGGAAAGAAAGAATAAAGTCAGAAGAAAGAAAGTATAAAGAAAGGACAAAGAAAGAAGGAAGAAAGAAAAAAGAAAAAAGAAAGAAAAAAAGAAGAAAGAAGAAAGAAAGAAAGTAATAAGGAGTAAGAAAGAAGAAAGAAAAAAGAAAGAAGAAAGAAAGTAGAGAGAATAAAGAAATGAGAAAGAAACAAGAAAGAAAGAAGAAAGAAAGAAAGAAAGAATGAAAGAAAGAAAGAAAGAAAGAAAGAAAGAAAGAAGATAGAAAAAATGAAAGAAGAAATAAAGAAGATAGAAGGAAGAAAGAACAAAGAAAGAAGAAAGAAAGAAGTATGAAAGAAGTAAGATAGAAGTAAGAAATATGTAAGAAAGAAAGAAGAAAGAGAGAAGAAAGAAAGAAAGACAGAAAGAAGAAAGAAAGAAAGAAGAAAGAAGAAAGAAAGAAGAAAGAAGAAAGAAAGAAGAAGAAAGAAAGAAGAAAGAAAGAAGAAAGAAGGAAAGAAGAAAGAATTAAGAAAGAAGAAAGAAAGAAGAAAGAAAGAAAGAAGAAAGAATTAAGAAAGAAGAAAGAAAGAAGAACGAAAGAAGAAAGAGAAGAAAGAAAGAAAGAAAGAAAGAAGAAAGAAAGATGAAAGAAAGAAGAAAGAATGAAGAAAGAAAGAAGAAAGAAAGAAAGAAAGAAAGAAAGAAAGAAAAAAAGAATATAGAAAGAAAGATGAAAGAAAGAAGAAAGTAAGAAAGAAGAAAGAAAGAAGAAAGAAAGAAAGAAAGTAGGAAGAAAGAAAGAAGAAAGAAAGAAGGAAGAAAGAAGAGAAAAGAATAAAGAAAGAAAAAAAGTAAGAAGAAAGAGAGAAAGAAGAAAGAAGAAAGAAAGAAGAAAGAAAGAAGAATGAAAGAAAGAAATTAAGAAGAAAGAAAGAAAGAAGAAAGAAAGAAGAATTAAAGAAGAAAGAAGTAAGAAAAAAGTAAAAATAAAGAAGAAAGAAAGGAGAAAGGAAGAAGAAAGAAAGAAGAAAGAAAGAAATAACAAAGAAGAAGTAAGAAAGAATTAAGAAAGAAGGAAGAAAGAAAGAAGAAAGAAAGAAGAAAGAAGAAAGAGAGTAGAAAGAAGAAATAAAGAAGAAAGAAATAAGAAAGAAAGAAGAATGAAAGAAGAAAGAAAGAAGAAAGAAAGGAGAAAGAAAGAAGAGAAAAGTAAGAAAGAAAGAAGAAAGAAAGAAGAAAGAAAGGAAGAAGAAAGAAAGAAGTAAGAAAGAAGAAAGAAAGAAGAAAAAGAATAAACAAAGAAAGAAAGAAAGAAGAATGAAAGAAAGAAATTAAGAAGAAAGAAAGAAGGAAGAAAGAAGAATGAAAGAAAGAAATTAAGAAGAAAGAAAGAAGAAAGAAAGAAGAAAGAAAGAAGAAAGAAAGAAGAAAGAAAGGAGAAAGAAATAAAGGAATAAAGAAGAAAGAAAGAAGAAAGAAAGAAAGAAGAAAGAGAGAAAGAAGAAACAAAGAAAGAAGAAAGAAGAATGAAGTAATAAAGAAAGAAGTAAGAAGTAAGAAAGAAAGAAGTAAGTTGTAAGAAAGAAGTAAGAAAGAAAGATGAAAGAAAGGAAGAAGAAATGAAGAAGAAATGAAGAATAAAGAAAGAAGAAAGAAAGAAAGAAGAAAGAAAGAAGAAAGAAAGAAGTAAGAAAGAAGTAAAAAAGAAAGAAGTAAGAAAGAAAGAAGAAAGAAAGACGAAAGAAAGAAGAAAGAAAGAAGAAAGAAAAATGGAAGAAAGAAAGGAAGAAGAAAGAAAGAAAGAAAGAAGAATGAAAGAAGAAAGAAAAATAAAGAAAGAAGAAAGAAAGAGAAAAGAAAGAAGAAAGAAAGAAGAAAGAAGAAAAAAGAAGTAAGTTGTAAGAAAGAAGTAAGAAAAAGAAAGAAGGTAGAAAAAAAGAAAGAAAGAAGAAAGAAAGCAGAAAGAAAAAAGAAAGAAAAAAGAAAGAAGAAAGAAAGAAGAAAGAAGAAAGAAAGAAAGAAAAAGAAAGAAGAAAGAAAGAAAGACGAAAGAAAGAAGAAAGAAGGAGGAAAAAAAAAGAAAGAAAGAAGAAAGAAGAAAGAAATAAGAAAGAAGTAAGAAAGAAAGAAGTAAGCAAGAAAGACGAAAGAAATAAGACAGAAAGAAAGAAGAAAGAAACAATAAAAATGAAGAAAGAAAGAAGAAAGAAAGAAGAAAGAAAGAAGAAAGAAAGAAGAAAGAAAGAAGAAAGAAAGAAGAAAGAAAGAAAGAAGGAAGAAAGAAAAAAAGAAGAAAGGAAGAAGAAAGAAAGAAGAATGAAAGAAAAAAATTAAGAAGAAAGAAAGAAAGAATAACGAAAGAAGTATTAAAGAAGAAAGAAGTAAGAAAAAAGTAAGAAAAAAAGAATAAAGAAAGAAGAAACAAGCAGAAAGAATGAATGAAAGAAGAAAGAAAGAAGAAAGAAACAAGTAAGAAAGAATTAATAAAGAAAGAAAAAAGAAAGAAAGAAGAAAGAAAAAAGAAAGAAGACAGAAAGAAGAGAGAAAGAAAGAAAGAAGAAAGAAAGAAGAAAGAAGAAAGAAAGAAAGAAGAAAGAAAGAAGAAAGAAAGAAGAAGGAAATAAGAAAGAAAGAAGAAAGGAAGAAGAAAGGAAGAAGAAATGAAGAAAGAAGAAAGAAAGAACGAAGAAAGAAAGAAGAAAGAAAGAAGAAAGAAGAAAGAAAGAAGAAAGGTAGAACAAAGTAAGAAGTAGGAAAGTAGAAAGAAAGAAGAAAGAAAAAAGAAAGAAAGAAGAAAGAAAGAAGAAAGAAAGAAGTAAAAAAGAAGAAAGAATGAGGAAAGAAGTAAGAGAGAAAGAAGAAAGAATGAAAGAAGAAAGAAAGAAGTAAGGAAGAAGAAAGAAAGAAAGAAGAAAGAAAGAAAGAAAGAAGAAAGAAAGAAGAAAGAAAGAAGAAAGAAAGAAGAAATAAAGAAGAAAAAGAAGAAAGAAAGAAGAAAGAAAGAAGAAGGAAAGTAGGAAGGAAGGAAGAAAGAAAGAAAGAAAGAAAGAAGAAAGAAAGAAAGAAAAGAAAGAAGGAAGAAAGAAAGAAAGAAGAAAGAAAGAAGAAAGAAGAAAGAAAGAAGAAAGAAGGAAGAAAGGAAGAAAGAAGAAAGAAAGAAGAAAGAAGAAAGAAAGAAGAAAGAAGGAAGAAAGAAGAAAGAAAGTAGAAAGAGAGAAAGAAAGAAGAAAGAAAGAAGAAAAAAGAAAGAAAGAAGATAGAAAGAAAGAAGAAACAAAGAAGAAACAAAGACATAAGAAAGAAAGAAAGAAGAAAGAAAGAAAGAAGAAAGAAAGAAGAAAGAAATAATTAAGGAAGAAGTAAGAAAGAAAGAAGAAAGAAAGAAGAAAGAAGAAAGAAGAAAGTAAGAAAGAAGAAAGAAAGAAGAAATAAAGAAGAACGAAAGAAGAAAGAAGAAAGAAAGTAAAAATAAAGAAAGAAGAAAGAAAGAAGAAAAAAGAAAGAAGAAAGAAAGAAAGAAAGAAGAAAGAAAGAAGAAAGAAAGAAGAAAGAAAGAGGAAGGAAAGAGGAAAGAAGTAACAGAGAAAGAAGAAAGAAAGAAAGAAGAAAGAAAGAAGTAATGAAGAAGAAAGAAAGAAAGAATATAGAAAGCAGAAAGAAAGAAGAATGAAAGAAGAAAGAAAGAAGAAAGAAAGAAAAAGATAGAAGAAATAAAGAAGAAAGAAAAGAGAAAGAAAGAAGAAAGAAGAAAGAAAGAAAGAAGAAAGAAAGAAAGAATAAAGAAAGAAAGAAAGAAGAAAGAAAGAAGAAAAAAGAAAGAAAGAAAGAAGAAAGAAAGAAACAAGAAAGAAAGAAGAAAGAAAGAAGAAAGAAAGAAGAAAGAAAGAAGAAAGAAAGAAATAAGAAATAAAGAAAGAAGAAAGAAAGAAAGAAGGAAGAAAGAAGAAAGAATGAAAGAAGAAAGAAAGAAGAAAGAAAGAATGAAGAAACAAAGAAGAAAGAAAGAATGAAGAAAGAAAGAAGAAAGGAAGAAGAAAGAATGAAGAAAGAAAGAAGAAAGAAAGAAGAAAGAAAGAAGAAATAAAGAAAGAAGAAAGAAAAAAAGAAGAAAGAAAGAAGAAAGAAAGAAGAACGAAAGAAGAAAGAAAGAAAGAAAGAAGAAAGAAGGAATTAAGAAAGAAGTAGGAAAGAAGTAAAAAAGAAGTAAGAAAGAAGTAAGAAAGAAGAAAGAAATAAGAAGGAAAGATGAAAGAAAGAAGAAAGAAAGAAGAAAGAAAGAAGAAAGAAAGAAGAATGAAAGAAGAAAGAAAGAAGAAAGAAGAAAGATAGAAGAAAGAAAGAAGAAAGAAAGAAGAAAGAAAGAAAAAAGAAAGAAAGAAAGAATAAAGAAGAAAGAAAGAAGAAAGAAAGAACGAAGAAAGAAAGAAGAAAGAAGAAAGAAAGAAAGAAAAGAAAGAAGGAAGAAAGAAAGAAAGAAGAAATAAATAAGAAGGAAAGAAGAAGGAAAGAAGAAAGAAAGAAGAAAGAAGAAAGAAAGAAAGAAGAAAGAAAGAAAGGAGAAACAAAGAAGAAAGAAAGAAAGAAGAAAGAAAGAAGAAAGAAAGAAGAAAGAAGAAAGAAAGAAAGAAGAAAGAAAGAAAGAAGAAAGAAAGAAAGAAAGAAGTAAGAAAGAAAGAAAGAAGAAAGAAAGAAAGAAGAAAGAAAGAAGGTAGAAAAAAGGAAGAAAGAAGGAAGAAAGAAAGAAGAAAGAAAGAAGAAAGAAAGAAGAAATAAAGAAGAACGAAAGAAGAAAGAAAGAAAGAAGAAAGAAAGTAGAAAGAAAGAAAGAAGAAAGAAAGAAGAAATAAGAAAGAAGGAAAAAAGAAAGAAAGAAGAAAGAAAGGACAAAAAAGAAAGAAGGAAGAAAGAAAGAAAGAAGAAAGAAAGAAAGAAGAAAGAAAGAAAGAAAGAAAGAAAAAGAAAGAAAGAAAGAAAGAAGAAAGAAAGAAGAAAGAAGAAAGAAGAAAGAAAGAAGAATGAAAGAAGAAAGAAAGAAGAAAGAAAGAAGAAAGATAGAAGAAAGAAAGAAGAAAGAAAGAAGAAAGAAAGAAAAAAGAAAGAAAGAAAGAAGAAAGAAGAAAGAAAGAAGAAAGAAAGAACGAAGACATAAAGATGAAAGAAGAAAGAAAGAAGAAATAAAGTAGGAAGAAAGAGAGAAGAAAGTAAGAAAGAACAAAGAAAGAAGAAAGAAAGAAAGAACAAAGAAAGAAGAAAGAAAGAAAAAAGAAAGAAAGAACACAGAAAGAAAGAAGGAAGAAAGAAGAAAGAAACAAGAAAGAAAGAAGGGAGGAAGGAAGAAAGAAAGAAAGAAAGAATGAAGGAAGAAAGAAAGAAAGAAAAGAAAGAAGGAAGAAAGAAAGAAAGAAGAAATAAAGAAGAAAGAAAGAAGTAAGAAAGAAGATAGATAGAAGAAAGAGAAAGAAAGAAGAAAGAAAGAGAATAAAGAAGAAAGAAAGAAGAAAGAAAGAAGAAAGAAAGTAGGAAGAAAGAAAGAAGAAAGAAAAAAAGAAGAAAGAATGAAAGAAGAAAGAAAGAAAGAAGAAAGAAAGAAAGAAGAAAGAAAGAAGGAATAAAGAAGACAGAAAGAAGAAAGAAAGAACGAAGAAAGAAAGAAGAAAGAAGAAAGAAAGAAGAAAGAAAGAAGTAAGACAGAAGTAAGAAATAAGTAAGAAACTAAGAAGAAAGAAAGAAGAAAGAAAGAAGAAAGCAAGAAGAAAGAAAGAAGAAAGAAGAAAGAAAGAAGAAAGAAAGAAGAAAAAAGAAGAAAGAAAGAAAAAAGAAGAAAGTAAAAAGAAAGAAAGAAGAAAGAAAGAAGAAAGAAAGAAGAAAGAAAGAAGAGAGAAAGAAGAACGAAGAAAGAAAAAGGAAAGAAGAAAGAAATAAGAAAGAAAGAAGAAAGAAAGAAGAAAGAACAAAGAACAAAGAAAGAAGAAAGAATGAAGAAAGAAAGAAGAAAGAAAGAAAGAAAGAAAGAAAGAAAAAAAGAAGATAGAAAGAAAGATGAAAGAACGAAGAAAGAAAGAAGAAACAAAGAAAGAAGAAAGAAAGAATGAGAAAGAAAGAAGGAAGAAAGAGGAAAAAAGAATAAAGGAAGAAAAAAGTAAGAACAAAGAGAGAAAGAAGAAAGAAGAGAGAAAGAAGAAAGAAAGTAAGAAGAAAGAAAGAAGGAAGAAAGAAAGAAGGAAGAAAGAAGAAAGAGGTAAGAAAGAAAGAAGAAAGAAGAAAGAAAGAAGAAAGAAGAAAGAAGAAAGAAGAAAGAAGAAAGAAGAAAGAAGAAAGAAGAAAGAAGAAAGAAGAAAGAAAGAAGATAGAAAAAGAAAGAAAGAAGAAAGAAAGAAGAAAGAAGTAAGAAAGAAGTAAGAAAGAAGTTAGAAAGAAGTAAGAAAGAAGTAACAAAGAAAGAAGAAAGAAAGAAAAAAGAATTAAGAAAGAAAGAAGAAAGAAAGAAGAAAGAAAGAAGAAAAAAAGAAAGAAGGAAGAGGAAAGAAAGAATAAAGACAGAAGAAAGAAAGTATAAAGAAAGAACAAAGAAAGAAGGAAGAAAGAAAAAAGAAAAAAGAAAGAAAAAAGAAGAAAGAAGAAAGAAAGAAAGAAGTAAGGAGTAAGAAAGAAGAAAGAAAAAAGAAAGAAGAAAGAAAGTAGAGAGAATAAATAAATGAGAAAGAAACAAGAAAGAAAGAAGAGAGAAAGAAAGAAAGAAAGAAAGAAAGAAAGAAAGAAAGAAAGAAAGAAAGAAAGAAAGAAAGAAGATAGAAAAAATGAAAGAAGAAATAAAGAAGATAGAAGGAAGAAAGAACAAAGAAAGAAGAAAGAAAGAATTATGAAAGAAGTAAGATAGAAGTAAGAAATATGTAAGAAAGAAAGAAGAAAGAGAGAAGAAAGAAAGAAGAAAGAAAGAAGAAAGAAAGAAAGACAGAAAGAAGAAGGAAAGAAAGAAGAAAGAAAGAAGAAAAGAGAAAGAAGGAAAAAAGAAAGAAAGAGGAAAGAAAGAAGAAAAAAGAAAGAAGGAAGAAAGAAAGAAAGAAGAAAGAAAGAAAGAAGAAAGAAAGAAAGAAAGAAGTATGAAAGAAAGAAAGAAGAAAGAAAGAAGAAAGAAAGAAAGAAGAAAGAAAAAAAGAAGAAAGAAAGTAGAAAGAAAGAACGAAAGAAGAAAGAAAGAAAGAAAGAAGAAAGAAAGAATTAAGAAAGAAGTAGGAAAGAAGTAAAAAAGAAGTAAGAAAGAAGTAAGAAAGAAGAAAGAAATAAGAAGGAAAGATGAAAGAAAGAAGAAAGAAAGAAGAAAGAAAGAAGAAAGAAGAAAGAAAGAAAGAAGAAAGAAAGAAGAAACAAAGAAGAAAGAAAGAAGAAAGAAAGAAGAAAGAAGAAAGAAAGAAAGAAAAAGGAAACGAAGAAGAAAGAAAGAAAGAAGTAAGAAAGAATGAAAGAAGAAAGAAAGAAGAAAGAAAGAAAGAAGAAAGAAAGAAGAAAGAAAGAAGAAAGAAAGAAAGAAGAAAGAAAGAAGAAAGAAAGAAGGTAGAAAAAAAGGAAGAAAGAAGGAAGAAAGAAAGAAGAAAGAAAGAAGAAAGAAAGAATAAATAAAGAAGAACGAAAGAAGAAAGAAAGAAGAAAGAAACTAGAAAGAAAGAAAGAAGAAAGAAAGAAAAAATAAGAAAGAAGGAAAAATGAAAGAAAGAAGAAAGAAAGAAGAAAAAAGAAAGAAGGAAGAAAGAAAGTAAGAAGAAAGAAAGAAGAAAGAAAGAAAGAAGAAAGAAGAAAGAAACAAAGAAGAAAGAAAGAAGAAAGAAAGAAGAAAGAAAGAAGAAAGAAAGAAGAATGAAAGAAGAAAGAAAGAAGAAAGAAGAAAGATAGAAGAAAGAAAGAAGAAAGAAAGAAAAAAGAAAGAAAGAAAGAATAAAGAAGAAAGAAAGAAGAAAGAAAGAACGAAGAAAGAAAGAAGAAAGAAGAAAGAAAGAAAAGAAAGAAGGAAGAAAGAAAGAAAGAAGAAATAAATAAGAAGGAAAGAAGAAGGAAAGAAGAAAGAGAGAAGAAAGAAGAAAGAAAGAAAGAAGAAAGAAAGAAAGGAGAAACAAAGAAGAAAGAAAGAAAGAAGAAAGAAAGAAGAAAGAAAGAAAAAAGAAGAAAGAAAGAAAGAAAAAAGAAAGAAAGAAGAAAGAAAGAAAGAAAGAAGTAAGAAAGAAAGAAAGAAGAAAGAACGAAAGAAGAAAGAAAGAAAGAAAGAAAATAAAGAAAGAAAGAAAGAAAGAAAGAAGAAAGAAAGAAGAAAGAAAGAAGAAAGACAGAAGAATGAAAGTAGAAAGAAAGAAGAAAGAAAGAAGAAAGAAGAAAGAAAGAAGAATGAAAGAAGAAAGAAAGAAGAAAGAAAGAAGAAAGATAGAAGAAAGAAAGAAGAAAGAAAGAAGAAAGAAAGAAAAAAGAAAGAAAGAAAGAATAAAGAAGAAAGAAAGAATAAAGAAAGAACGAAGACATAAAGATGAAAGAAGAAAGAAAGAAGAAAGTAAGAAAGAACAAAGAAAGAAGAAAGAAATAAAGAACAAAGAAAGAAGAAAGAAAGAAAAAAGAAAGAAAGAAGACAGAAAGAAAGAAGGAAGAAAGAAGAAAGAAACAAGAAAGAAAGAAGGGAGGAAGGAAGAAAGAAAGAAAGAAAGAAAGAAGGAAGAAAGAAAGAAAGAAAAGAAAGAAGGAGGAAAGAAAGAAAGAAGAAATAAAGAAGAAAGAAAGAAGTAAGAAAGAAGATAGAAGAAAGAGAAAGAAAGAAGAAAGAAAGAAAGAATAAAGAAGAAAGAAAGAAGAAAGAAAGAAGAAAGAAAGTAGGAAGAAAGAAAGAAGAAAGAAAGAAAGAAGAAAGAAGAAAGAATGAAAGAAGAAAGAAAGAAAGAAGAAAGAAAGAAAGAAGAAAGAAAGAAAGAATAAAGAAGACAGAAAGAAGAAAGAAAGAACGAAGAAAGAAAGAAGAAAGAAGAAAGAAAGAAGAAAGAAAGAAGTAAGACAGAAGTAAGAAATAAGTAAGAAACTAAGAAGAAAGAAAGAAGAAAGAAAGAAGAAAGCAAGAAGAAAGAAAGAAGAAAGAAGAAAGAAAGAAGAAAGAAAGAAGAAAGAAAGAAAAAAGAAGAAAGAAAAAAGAAAGAAAGAAGAAAGAAAGAAGAAAGAAAGAAGAAAGAAAGAAGAGAGAATGAAGAACGAAGAAAGAAAAAGGAAAGAAGAAAGAAAGAAGAAAGAAAGAAGAAAGAAAGAAGAAAGAACAAAGAACAAAGAAAGAAGAAAGAAAGAAGAAAGAATGAAGAAAGAAAGAAGAAAGAAAGAAAGAAAGAAAGAAAAAAAGAAGATAGAAAGAAAGATGAAAGAAAGAAGAAAGAAAGAAGAAACAAAGAAAGAAGAAAGAAAGAATGAGAAAGAAAGAAGGAAGAAAGAGGAAAAAAGAATAAAGGAAGAAAAAAGTAAGAACAAAGAGAGAAAGAAGAAAGAAGAAAGAATGAAGAAAGAAAGTAAGAAGAAAGAAAGAAGGAAGAAAGAAGAAAGATGAAAGAAAGAAGATAGAAAAAGAAAGAAAGAAAGAAGAAAGAAAGAAGAAAGAAGTAAGAAAGAAGTAAGAAAAAGTTAGAAAGAAGTAAGAAAGAAGTAACAAAGAAAGAAGAAAGAAAGAAGAAAGAATTAAGAAAGAAAGAAGAAAGAAAGAAGAAAGAAAGAAGAAAAAAAGAAAGAAGAAAGAGGAAAGAAAGAATAAAGACAGAAGAAAGAAAGTATAAAGAAAGAACAAAGAAGGAAGAAAGAAAAAAGAAAAAAGAAAGAAAAAAGAAGAAAGAAGAAAGAAAGAAAGAAGTAAGGAGTAAGAAAGAAGAAAGAAAAAAGAAAGAAGAAAGAAAGTAGAGAGAATAAAGAAATGAGAAAGAAACAAGAAAGAAAGAAGAAAGAAAGAAAGAAAGAAAGAAAGAAAGAAAGAAAGAAAGAAAGAAAGAAAGAAAGAAAGAAAGAAAGAAAGAAGATAGAAAAAATGAAAGAAGAAATAAAGAAGATAGAAGGAAGAAAGAACAAAGAAAGAAGAAAGAAAGAATTATGAAAGAAGTAAGATAGAAGTAAGAAATATGTAAGAAAGAAAGAAGAAAGAAAGAAGAAAGAAAGAAAGACAGAAAGAAGAAAGAAAGTAAGAAGAAAGAAGAAAGAAAGAAGAAAGAAGAAAGAAAGAAGAAGAAAGAAAGAAGAAAGAAAGAAGAAAGAAAGAAAGAAAGAAAGAAGAAAGAATTAAGAAAGAAGAAAGAAAGAAGAAAGAGAACAAAGAAAGAAAGAAAGAAGAAAGAAAGATGAAAGAAATTAGAAAGAATGAAGAAAGAAAGAAGAAAGAAAGAAAGAAAGAAAGAAAGAAAGAAAAAAAGAATATAGAAAGAAAGATGAAAGAAAGAAGAAAGTAAGAAAGAAGAAAGAAAGGAGAAATGAAGAAGAAAGAAAGAAGAAAGAAAGAAATAACAAAAAAGAAGTAAGAAAGAATTAAGAAAGAAGGAAGAAAGAAAGAAGAAAGAAAGAAGAAAGAAGAAAGAGAGTAGAAAGAAGAAATAAAGAAGAAAGAAATAAGAAAGAAAGAAGAAAGTAAGAAGAAAGAAAGAAGAAAGAAGAAAAAAAGAAGAGAGAAGTAAGAAAGAAAGAAGAAAGAAAGAAGAAAGAAAGAAGAAAGAAAGGAGAAAGAAAGAAGAGAAAAGTAAGAAAGAAAGAAGAAAGAAGAAAGAAAGGAAGAAGAAAGAAAGAAGTAAGAAAGAAGAAAGAAAGAAGAAAGAAAGAAAGAAGAAAGAGAGAAAGAATAAACAAAGAAAGAAAGAAAGAAGAATGAAAGAAAGAAATTAAGAAGAAAGAAAGAAGGAAGAAAGAAGAATGAAAGAAAGAAATTAAGAAGAAAGAAAGAAGAAAGAAAGAAAGAAGATAGAAAGAAGGAAGAAAGAAAGAAGAAAGAGAGAAGAAAGAAAGAAGAAAGAAAGAATAAAGAAAGAAGAAAGAAAGAAAGAAGAAAGAGAGAAAGAAGAAACAAAGAAAGAAGAAAGAAGAATGAAGTAATAAAGAAAGCAGTAAGAAGTAAGAAAGAAAGAAGTAAGTTGTAAGAAAGAAGTAAGAAAGAAAGAAGAAAAAAAGCAGAATGAAAGAAGAGAGAAAGAAAGAAGAAAGAAAAAGAAGAAAGAAAGAAAGAAGAAAGAAATAAGAAAGAAAGAAAGAAGAAAGAATAAAAAAGAAGAAAGAAAGAAGAAAGAATGAAAGAAAGAAAGAAGAAAGAAAGAAGAAAGAAAGAAGAAAGAAAGAAGAAAGAAAGAAGAAAGAAACAAGGAAGGAAGGAAGGAAGAAAGAAAGAAGAAAGAAAGAAAGAAAGAAAGAAGAAAGAAAGAGGTAAAAAAGAAGTAAGAAAGAAGTAAAAAAGAAGTAAGAAAGAAGTAAGAAAGAAGAAAGAAAGAAGAAAGAAAGAAGAGAGAAAGAAGAAAGAAGAAAGAAAGAAAGAAGAAAGAAAGAAAGAAGAAACAAAGAAGAAAGAAAGAAGAAAGAAAGAAGAAAGAAAGAAGAAAGAAAGAAGAAAGAAGAAAGAAAGAAAGAAGAAAGAAAGAAAAAGGAAAGAAAGGAAGAAGAAAGAAAGAAAGAAAGAAGAAAGAAAGAAGAAAGAAAGAAGAAAGAAAGAAAGAAAGAAGAAAGAAAGAAGAAAAAAGAAAGAAAGAAGAAAGAAAGAATTAAGAAAGAAGTAAGAAAGAAGGAAGAAAGAAGAAAGAAGGAAGAAACAAAGAAGAAAGAAAGAAGAAAGAAAGAAGAAAATAGAAAGAAAGAAAGAAGAAAGAAAGAATGAAGAAAGAATGAAGAAAGAAAGAAGAAAGAAAGAAGAAAGAAAGAAAGAAGAAAGAAAGAAGAAAGAAAGAGAGAAAGAAAGAAAGAAGAAAGAATGAAGAAAGAATGAACAAAGAATGAACAAAGAAATAAAGAAGAAAGAAAGAAAGAAAGAAGAAAGAAAGAAGAAAGAAAGAAGAAAGAAAGAAAAAAATAAGAAAGAAAGGAAGAAGGAAGAAAGAAAGAAGAAAGAAAGAAGAAAGAAAGAACTAAGAAAGAAGTAAGAAAGAAGAAAGAAAGAAATATTCAAGAAAGAAAGAAGAAAGAAAGAAAGAAGAAAGAAAGAAGAAAAAAGAAAGAAAGAAGAAAGAAAGAAAGAAGAAAGAAAGAAAAAAGAAAGAAAGAAGAAAGAAAGAAGAAAGAAAGAAGAAAGAAAGAATTAAGAAAGAGGTAAGAAAGGAAGAAGAAAGAAAGAAGAAAGAAAGAAGAAAGAAGAAAGAAAGAAAGAAGAAAGAAAGAAGAAAGAAAGAAGAAAGAAAGAAGTTAGAAAGAAGAAAGAGAGAAAGAAGAAAGAAAGAAGAAAATAGAAAGAAAGAAGAAAGAAAGAAAGAAGAAAGAAAGAATGAAGAAAGAAAGAAAGAAGAAAGAAAGAAGAAAGAAAGAAGAAAGAAAGAAGAAAGAAAGAAGAAAGAAAGAAGAAAGAATGAAGTTAGAAAGAAGAAAGACAGAAAGAAGAAAGAAAGAAGAAAGAAAGAAGAAAGAAAGAAAGAAGAAAGAAAGAAAGAAAGAAAGAAGAAAGAAAGAAGAAAGAAAGAAGAAAGAAAGAAAGAAAGAAGAAAGAAAGAAGAAAATGAAAGAAAGAAGAAAGAAAGGAAGAAGAAAGAAAGAAGAAAGAAAAAAATAAGAAAGAAAGGAAGAAGGAAGAAAGAAAGAAGAAAGAAAGAAGAAAGAAAGAACTAAGAAAGAAGTAAGAAAGAAGAAAGAAAGAAATATAGAAGAAAGAAAGAAGAAAGAAAGAAAGAAGAAAGAAAGAAGAAAGAAAGAAGAAAGAAGGAAGAAAGAAAGAAAGAAGAAAGAAAAAAAGAAGAAAGTAAGAAAGAAGAAAGAAAGAAGAAAGAAAGAAGAAAGAAAGAAGAAAGAAAGAAGAAAGAAAGAAGAAAGAAAGAAGAAAGAAGAAAGAAAGAAAGAAGAAAGAAAGAAGAAAGAAAGAAGAAAGAAAGAAGTTAGAAAGAAGAAAGAGAGAAAGAAGAAAAAAAGAAGAAAGAAAGAAGAAAGAAAGAAAGAAGAAAGAAAGAAAGAAAGAAAGAAGAAAGAATGAAGAAAGAATGAACAAAGAATGAACAAAGAAATAAAGAAGAAAGAAAGAAAGAAAGGAGAAAGAAAGAAGAAAGAAAGAACTAAGAAAGAAGTAAGAAAGAAGAAAGAGAGAAATATAGAAGAAAGAAAGAAGAAAGAAAGAAAGAAGAAAGAAAGAAGAAAGAAAGAAGAAAGAAAGAAGAAAGAAAGAAAGAAGTAAGAAAGAAGAAAGAAAGAACTAAGAAAGAAGTAAGAAAGAAGAAAGAAAGAAATATAGAAGAAAGAAAGAAGAAAGAAAAAAAGAAGAGAGAAGAAAGAAAGAAGAAAGAAAGAAGAAAGAAAAAGGAAAGAAGTAAGAGAGAAAGAAGAAAGAAAGAAAGAAGAAAGAAATAAAGAAGTAAGGAAGAAGAGAAAAAGAAAGAAGAAAGAAAGAAAGAAAGCAGAAAGAAAGAAGAAAGAAAGACGCAAGAAAGAAGAAAGAAAGAAGAAAGAAAAATGGAAGAAAGGAAGGAAGAAGAAAGAAAGAAAGAAGAATGAAAGAAGAAAGAAAAATAAAGAAAGAAGAAAGAAAGAAAAAAGAAAGAAATAAAGAAGAAAGAAAGAAGAAAGAAAGAAGAAAGAAACAAGGAAGGAAGGAAGGAAGAAAGAAAGAAGAAAGAAAGAAAGAAAGAAAGAAGAAAGAAAGAGGTAAAAAAGAAGTAAGAAAGAAGTAAAAAAGAAGTAAGAAAGAAGTAAGAAAGAAGAAAGAAAGAAGAAAGAAAGAAGAGAGAAAGAAGAAAGAAGAAAGAAAGAAAGAAGAAAGAAAGAAAGAAGAAACAAAGAAGAAAGAAAGAAGAAAGAAAGAAGAAAGAAAGAAGAAAGAAGAAAGAAAGAAAGAAGAAAGAAAGAAAAAGGAAAGAAAGGAAGAAGAAAGAACGAAAGAAAGAAGAAAGAAAGAAGAAAGAAAGAAGAAAGAAAGAAAGAAAGAATTAAGAAAGAAGTAAGAAAGAAGGAAGAAAGAAGAAAGAAGGAAGAAACAAAGAAGAAAGAAAGAAGAAAGAAAGAAGAAAATAGAAAGAAAGAAAGAAGAAAGAAAGAATGAAGAAAGAATGAAGAAAGAAAGAAGAAAGAAAGAAGAAAGAAAGAAAGAAGAAAGAAAGAAGAAAGAAAGAGAGAAAGAAAGAAAGAAGAAAGAATGAAGAAAGAATGAACAAAGAATGAACAAAGAAATAAAGAAGAAAGAAAGAAAGAAAGAAGAAAGAAAGAAGAAAGAAAGAAGAAAGAAAGAAGAAAGAAAGAAAAAAATAAGAAAGAAAGGAAGAAGGAAGAAAGAAAGAAGAAAGAAAGAAGAAAGAAAGAACTAAGAAAGAAGTAAGAAAGAAGAAAGAAAGAAATATTCAAGAAAGAAAGAAGAAAGAAAGAAAGAAGAAAGAAAGAAGAAAAAAGAAAGAAAGAAGAAAGAAAGAAAGAAGAAAGAAAGAAAAAAGAAAGAAAGAAGAAAGAAAGAAGAAAGAAAGAAGAAAGAAAGAATTAAGAAAGAGGTAAGAAAGGAAGAAGAAAGAAAGAAGAAAGAAAGAAGAAAGAAGAAAGAAAGAAAGAAGAAAGAAAGAAGAAAGAAAGAAGAAAGAAAGAAGTTAGAAAGAAGAAAGAGAGAAAGAAGAAAGAAAGAAGAAAATAGAAAGAAAGAAGAAAGAAAGAAAGAAGAAAGAAAGAATGAAGAAAGAAAGAAGAAAGAAAGAAAGAAGAAAGAAAGAAGAAAGAAAGAAGAAAGAAAGAAGAAAGAAAGAAGAAAGAAGAAAGAAAGAAAGAAGAAAGAAAGAAGAAAGAAAGAAGAAAGAATGAAGTTAGAAAGAAGAAAGACAGAAAGAAGAAAGAAAGAAGAAAGAAAGAAGAAAGAAAGAAAGAAGAAAGAAAGAAAGAAAGAAAGAAGAAAGAAAGAAGAAAGAAAGAAGAAAGAAAGAAAGAAAGAAGAAAGAAAGAAGAAAATGAAAGAAAGAAGAAAGAAAGGAAGAAGAAAGAAAGAAGAAAGAAAAAAATAAGAAAGAAAGGAAGAAGGAAGAAAGAAAGAAGAAACAAAGAAGAAAGAAAGAACTAAGAAAGAAGTAAGAAAGAAGAAAGAAAGAAATATAGAAGAAAGAAAGAAGAAAGAAAGAAAGAAGAAAGAAAGAAGAAAGAAAGAAGAAAGAAGGAAGAAAGAAAGAAAGAAGTAAGAAAGAAGAAAGAAAGAAGTAAGAAAGAGGTAAGAAAGGAAGAGGTAAGAGGTAAGAAAGAAAGAAAGAAGAAAGAAAGAAGAAAGAAAGAATTAAGAAAGAAGTAAGAAAGAAGGAAGAAAGAAGGAAGAAACAAAGAAGAAAGAAAGAAGAAAGAAAGAAAGAAGAAAGAAAGAAGAAAATAGAAAGAAAGAAGAAAGAAAAAAAGAAGAAAGTAAGAAAGAAGAAAGAAAGAAGAAAGAAAGAAGAAAGAAAGAAGAAAGAAAGAAGAAAGAAAGAAGAAAGAAAGAAGAAAGAAGAAAGAAAGAAAGAAGAAAGAAAGAAGAAAGAAAGAAGAAAGAAAGAAGTTAGAAAGAAGAAAGAGAGAAAGAAGAAAGAAAGAAGAAAGAAAGAAGAAAGAAAGAAAGAAGAAAGAAAGAAAGAAAGAAAGAAAGAAGAAAGAATGAAGAAAGAATGAACAAAGAATGAACAAAGAAATAAAGAAGAAAGAAAGAAAGAAAGGAGAAAGAAAGAAGAAAGAAAGAACTAAGAAAGAAGTAAGAAAGAAGAAAGAGAGAAATATAGAAGAAAGAAAGAAGAAAGAAAGAAAGAAGAAAGAAAGAAGAAAGAAAGAAGAAAGAAAGAAGAAAGAAAGAAAGAAGTAAGAAAGAAGAAAGAAAGAACTAAGAAAGAAGTAAGAAAGAAGAAAGAAAGAAATATAGAAGAAAGAAAGAAGAAAGAAAAAAAGAAGAGAGAAGAAAGAAAGAAGAAAGAAAGAAGAAAGAAAAAGGAAAGAAGTAAGAGAGAAAGAAGAAAGAAAGAAAGAAGAAAGAAATAAAGAAGTAAGGAAGAAGAGAAAAAGAAAGAAGAAAGAAAGAAAGAAAGCAGAAAGAAAGAAGAAAGAAAGACGCAAGAAAGAAGAAAGAAAGAAGAAAGAAAAATGGAAGAAAGGAAGGAAGAAGAAAGAAAGAAAGAAGAATGAAAGAAGAAAGAAAAATAAAGAAAGAAGAAAGAAAGAAAAAAGAAAGAAATAAAGAAGAAAGAAAGAAGAAAGAAAGAAGAAAGAAAGAAGAAAGAAAGAATAAAGAAAGAATAAAGAAGTAAGAAAGAAAGAAGTAAGTTGTAAGAAAGAAGTAAGAAAGAAGAAAGAAAGTAGAAAAAAAGAAAGAAAGAAGAAAGAAAGCAGAAAGAAAAAAAGAAAGATAAAAGAAAGAAGAAAGAAAGAAGAAAGAAGAAAGAAAGAAAGAAAAAGAAAGAAGAAAGAAAGAAAGAAGAAAGTAAGAAGAAAGAAGGAGGAAAAAAAAGAAAGAAAGAAGAAAGAAGAAAGAAATAAGAAAGAAGTAAGAAAGAAAGAAGTAACCAAGAAAGAAGAAAGAAATAAGAAAGAAAGCAAGTAGAAAGAAACAATAAAAATGAAGAAAGAAAGAAGAAAATAAGAAGAAAGAAAGAAGAAAGAAAGAAGAAAGAAAGAAAGAAAGAAGAATGAAAAAAAGAAGAAAGGAAGAATAAAGAAAGAAGAAAGAAGAATGAAAGAAAGAAATTAAGAAGAAAGAAAGAAAGAAGAAAGAAAGTAAGAAAAAAAGAAGAAAGAAAGAAGAAACAAAGCAGAAAGAATGAATGAAAGAAGAAAGAAAGAAGAAAGTAAGAAGAAAGAAGTAAGAAATTAGTAAGAAAGACGTAAGAAAGAAAGAAGAAAGAAAGAAGAAAGAAAGAAGAAAGAAAGAAAGAAGAAAGAAAGAAGAAAGAAAGAACAAAGAGAGAAAGAAGAAAGAAAGAAGAAAGAAAGACGAAAGAAAGAAGAAAGAAAGAAGAAAGAGAGAAAGAAGAAAGAGTGAAAGAAGAAAGAAAGAAAGAAGAAAGAAGAAAGAAGAAAGAAGAAAGAAAGAAAGAAGTAAGAAAGAAAGAAGTAAGAAGTAAGAAAGAAAGAAGTAAGTTGTAAGAAAGAATTAAGAAAGAAGAAAGAAAGAAGAAAGAAAGGAAGAAGAAAGGAAGAAGAAAGGAAGAATAAAGGAAGAAGAAAGAAAGAAGAAAGAAAGAAAGAAGAAAGAAAGAAGAAAGAAAGAAGAAAGAAAGAAGAAAGAAAGAAGAAGGAAAGAAAGAAGGAATGAAGAAAGAAGAAAGAAGAAAGAAAGAAGAAAGAAAGAAAGAAGGAAGGAAGAAAGAAGAAAGAAGAAAGAAAGAAGAAAGAAGAAAGAAAGAATAGTGAAAGAAAGATATTAAGAAGAAAGAATATAGAAGAAAGAAAGAAGAAAGAAGAAGAAAGAAAGAAGAAAGAAAGAAAAAAGAAAGAAAGAAGTAAGAAAGAAGAAAGAAAGAAGTAAGAAAGAGGTAAGAAAGGAAAAAGAAAGAAAGAAAGAAGAAAGAAAGAAGAAAGAAAGAAGAAAGAAAGAAAGAAGTAAGAAAGAAGAAAGAAAGAAGTAAGAAAGAGGTAAGAAAGGAAGAAGAAAGAAAGAAAGAAGAAAGAAAGAAGAAAGAAAGAAGAATGAAAGAAGAAATAAAGAAAGAAAGAAGAAAGAAAAAGAAGAAAGAAAGAAAGAAGAAAGTAGAAAGAAATAAGAAAGAAAGAAGAAAGAAAGAAGAAAGAAAGAAAGAAAGAAGTAAGAAAGAAGTAAGAAAGAAAGAAGAAAGAAAGAAGAAAGAAAGAAGTAACAAAGAAAGAAAGAAGAAAAAAAGAATAAAGAAAGAAAGAAGAAAGAAAGAAGAAAGAAAGAAAGGAATAAAGAAGAAAGAAAGAAGAAAGAGAGAAAGAAGAAAGAAAGAAGAAAGAAGGAAAGAAAGAGGAAAGAAAAAAAGAAGAAAGAATTAAGAAAGACAGAAGAAAGAAGTAAGAAAGAAAGAAGTAAGTTGTAAGAAATAAGTAAGAAAGAAAGAAGAAAGAAAGGAAGAAGAAATGAAGAAGAAATGAAGAATAAAGAAAGAAGAAAGAAAGAAGAAAGAAGTAAGAAAGAAGTAAGAAAGAAAGAAGAAAGAAAGCAGAATGAAAGAAGAAAGAAAGAAAGAAGAAAGAAAAGAAAGAAAGAAAGAAGAAAGAAATAAGAAAGAAAGAAAGAAGAAAGAATAAAAAAGAAGAAAGAAAGATGAAAGAATGAAAGAAAGAAAGAAGAAAGAAAGAAGAAAGAAAGAAGAAAGAAAAAAGAAAGAAAGAAGAAAGAAAGAAGAAAGAAACAAGGAAGGAAGGAAGGAAGAAAGAAAGAAAGAAAGAAAGAAAGAAAGAGAGAAAGGAAAGAAGGAAGAAAGAAAGAAAGAAGAAATAAAGAAGAAAGAAAGAGGTAAGAAAGAAGTAAGAAAGAAGTAAAAAGAAGTAAGAAAGCAGTAAGAAAGAAGAAAGAAAGAAGAAAGAAAGAAGAGAGAAAGAAGAAAGAAGAAAGAAAGAAAGAAGAAAGAAAGAAAGAAAGAAGAAACAAAGAAGAAAGAAAGAAGTAAGAAAGAAGGAAGAAAGAAGGAAGAAACAAAGAAGAAAGAAAGAAGAAAGAAAGAAAGAAGAAAGAAAGAAAAAAGAATGAAGAAAGAATGAACAAAGAATGAACAAAGAAATAAAGAAGAAAGAAAGAAAGAAAGGAGAAAGAAAGAAGAAAGAAAGAAGAAAGAAAGAAAGAAAGAAGAAAGAAAGAAGAAAAAAGAAAGAAAGAAGAAAGAAAGGAAGAAGAAAGTAAGAAAGAAAGGAAGAAATAAGAAAGAAATGAAGAAGGAAGAAAGAAAGAAGAAAGAAAGAAGAAAGAAAGAACTAAGTAAGAAGTAAGAAAGAAGAAAGAGAGAAATATAGAAGAAAGAAAGAAGAAAGAAAGAAAGAAGAAAGAAAGAAGAAAGAAAGAAGAAAGAAAGAAGAAAGAAAGAAGAAAGAAAGAAGAAAGAAAGAAAGAAGTAAGAAAGAAGAAAGAAAGAAGTAAGAAAGAGGTAAGAAAGGAAGAAGAAAGAAAGAAAGAAGAAAGAAAAAAAGAAGAGAGAAAGAAGAAAGAAAGAAGAAGGAAAGAAGAAAGAAACAAGACAGAAGTTAGAAAGAAAGAAGTAAGAAACAAAGAAGAAAGAAGAAAGAAAGAAGAAAGAAAGAAGAAAGAAAGAGGAAATAAGTAAGAGAGAAAGAAGAAAGAAAGAAAGAAGAAAGAAATAAAGAAGTAAGGAAGAAGAAAAAAAGAAAGAAGAAAGAAAGAAAGAAAGAAGAAAGAAAGAAGAAAGAAAGAAGAAAGAAAGAAGTAAGAAAGAAGTAAAAAAGAAAGAAGAAAGAAAGAAGAAAGAAAGACGAAAGAAAGAAGAAATAAAGAAGAAAGAAAAATGGAAGAAAGGAAGGAAGAAGAAAGAAAGAAAGAAGAATGAAAGAAGAAAGAAAAATAAAGGAAGAAGAAAGAAAGAAAAAAGAAAGAACGAAAGAAGAAAGAAAGAAGAAAGAAAGAAGAAAGAACGAATAAAGAAGTAAGAAAGAAAGAAGTAAGTTGTAAGAAAGAAGTAAGAAAGAAGAAAGAAAGTAGAAAAAAAGAAAGAAAGAAGAAAGAAAGCAGAAAGAAAAAAGAAAGATAAAAGAAAGAAGAAAGAAAGAAGAAAGAAGAAAGAAAGAAAGAAAAAGAAAGAAGAAAGAAAGAAAGAAGAAAGTAAGAAGAAAGAAGGAGGCAAAAAAAAGAAAGAAAGAAGAAAGAAAGAATAAAAATGAAGAAAGAAAGAAGAAAATAAGAAGAAAGAAAGAAGAAAGAGAGAAGAAAGAAAGAAAGAAGAAAGAAAGTAAGAAAAAAAGAAGGAAGAAAGAAGAAACAAAGCAGAAAGAATGAATGAAAGAAGAAAGAAAGAAGAAAGTAAGAAGAAAGAAATAAGAAATTAGTAAGAAAGACGTAAGAAAGAAAGAAGAAAGAAAGAAGAAAGAGAGAAAGAAGAAAGAAAGAAGAAAGAAAGACGAAAGAAAGAAGAAAGAAAGAAGAAAGAGAGAAAGAAGAAAGAGTGAAAGAAGAAAGAAAGAAAGAAGAAAGAAGAAAGAAGAAAGAAGAAAGAAAGAAAGAAGTAAGAAAGAAAGAAGTAAGAAGTAAGAAAGAAAGAAGTAAGTTGTAAGAAAGAATTAAGAAAGAAGAAAGAAAGAAGAAAGAAAGGAAGAAGAAAGGAAGAAGAAAGGAAGAATAAAGGAAGAAGAAAGAAAGAAGAAAGAAAGAAAGAAGAAAGAAAGAAGAAAGAAAGAAAGAAGGAAGGAAGAAAGAAGAAAGAAGAAAGAAAGAAGAAAGAAGAAAGAAGAAAGATAAAATAATGAAAGAAAGATATTAAGAAGAAAGAAAGAAAGAAGAAAGAAAGAAGAAAGAAGAAAGAAAGAACTAAGAAAGAAGTAAGAAAGAAGAAAGAAAGAAATATAGAAGAAAGAAAGAAGAAAGAAAGAAAGAAAGAAGAAAGAAAGAAGAAAGAAAGAAGAAAGAAAGAAGAAAGAAAGAAAGAAGTAAGAAAGAAGAAAGAAAGAAGTAAGAAAGAGGTAAGAAAGGAAGAAGAAAGAAAGAAAGAAGAAAGAAAGAAGAAAGAAAGAAGAATGAAAGAAGAAAGAAAGAAGAAAGAAAGACGAAAGAAGAAAGAAAGAACAAAGAAAGAAGAAAGAAAGAAAAAAGAAAGAAAGAAGACAGAAAGAAAGAAGGAAGAATGAAGAAAGAAACAAGAAAGAAAGAAGGAAGGAAGGAAGAAAGAAGTAAGAAAGAAGTAAAAAGAAGAAAGAAAGACAGAAGAAAGAAAGAAGAGAGAAAGAAGAAAGAAAGAAGAAAGAAAGAAAGAATAAAGAAAGAAGTAAGAAAGAAATAAGAAAAGAAATAAGAAAGGAAGAAGAAAGAAAGAAGAAATAAAGAAGAAAGAAACAAGAAAGAAAGAAGGAAGGAAGAAAGAAAGAAAGAAGAAAGAAAGAAGAAAGAAAGAAAGAAAGAAGAATGAAAGAAGAAATAAAGAAGAAAGAAACAAGAAAGAAAGAAGGAAGAAAGAAAGAAGAAATAAAGTAGAAAGAAAGAAGTAAGAAAGAAGTAAGAAAGAAGTAAGAAGGAAGAAGAAAGAAGAAAGAAAGAAAGAAGAAAGAAAGAAAGAAGAAAGAAAGAAGAAAGAAAGAAAGAAGAAAAAAGAAGAAAAAAAGAAGAAAGAAGAAAGAAGTAAGAAAGAAAGAAGAAAGAAAGTAGAAAGAAACAAGAAAGAAAGAAAGAAGAAAGAAAGAAAGAAAGAAGAAAGAAAGAAAGTAAAGAAAGAAGGAAGAAAGAAAGAAAGAAGAAATAAAGAAGAAAGAAAGAAGTAAGAAAGAAGAAAGAAAGAAGAAAGAAGAACGAAAGAAAGAAGAAAGAAATTAAGAAGAAAGAAAATAAGAAAGAAGAAAGAAAGAAGAAAGGAAGAAGAAAGAAAGAAAGAAGAAGGAAGAAAAAAGAAAGAATGAAGAAAGAAAGAAAGAAGAAAGAAAGAAGAAAGAAAGAAGAAAGAAAGAAGAAAGAAAGAAGAAAGAAAGAAGAAAAAAGAAAGAATGAAGAAAGAAAGAAAGAAGAAAGAAAGAAGAAAGAAATGAATAAGAAATAAAGAAAGAAAAAAGAAAGATAGAAGAAAGAAAGAAGAAAGAAAGAAAGAAGAAAGAAAAAAGAAAGAAAGAAGAAAGAAGAAAGAAAGAAAGAAGAAAGAAAGAAAGAAGAAAGAAAGAAAGAAAGAAAAAAAAGGAAGAAAGAAGAAAGAAAGAAAGAAGAAAGAAAGAAGAAAGAAAGAAATAAGAAAGAAAGAAAGAAGAAAGAAAGAAGAAATAAAGAAGAAAGAAAGAATTAAGAAAGAAGTAAGAAAGAAGGAAGAATGAAGGAAGAAAGAAGGAAGAAAGAAAGAAGAAAGAAAGAAGAAAATAGAAAGAAAGAAGAAAGAAAGAAAGAAGAAAGAAGGAACGAAGAAAGAAAGAAGAAAGAAAGAAGAAAAAAGAAAGAAAGAAGAAAGAAAGAAAGAAGAAAGAAAGAAGAAACAAAGAAGAAACAAAGAAAAAAGTAAGAAACAAAGAAGAAAGAAGAAAGAAAGAAGAAAGAAAGAAGTAAGAAAGAAGTAAGAAAGAAGACATACAGAAAGAAAAAAGAAAGAAAGAAGAAAGAAAAAAGAAAGAAAGAAGACAGAAAGAAGAAAGAGAGAAAGAAAGAAAGAAGAAAGAAAGAAGAAAGAAGAAAGAAAGAAAGAAGAAAGAAAGAATAAAGAAAGAAGAAAGAATGAAGAAAGAAGAAAGAAAGAAAGAAGAAAGAAAGAAGAAAGGAAGAAGAAAGGAAGAAGAAAGGAAGAATAAAGAAAGAAGAAAGAAAGAAGAAAGAAAGAAGAAAAAAAGAAAGAAGAAAGAAAGAAGTAAGAAGAAGGAAAGAAGAGAGATGAAAGATAGAAGAAAGAAAGAAGAAAGAAAGAAAGAAGACAGACAGTAGAAAGAAAGAAGGAAGAAAGAAAGAAAGAAGAAAGAAAGAAAGAAGAAAGAAAGAAGAAAGAAAGAATGAACAAAGAAAGAAGAAAGAAAGAAGGAAGAAAGAAAGAAGGAAGAACGAAGAAAGAAAGACGAAAGAAAGAAGAAAGAAAGAAGAAAGAAAGAAGAAAGAAAGAGGAAAGAAGTAAGAGAGAAAGAAGAAAGAAAGAAAGAAGAAAGAAAGAAAGTACAAAGAAAGAAGAAAGAAAGAAAAAAGAAAGAAAGAAGAAAGAAAGAAGAAAGAAACAAGAAAGAAAGAAGGAAGGAAGGAAGGAAGAAAGAAAGAAAGAAAGAAAGAAAGAAAGAAAGAAGAAATAATGAAAGAAAAGAAAGAAGGAAGAAAGAATGAAAGAAGAAATAAAGAAGAAAGAAAGAAGAAAGAAAGAAGAAAGAAGAAAGAAGAAAGAAGAAAGAAACAAGACAGAAGTTAGAAAGAAGGAAGTAAGAAACAAAGAAGAAAGAAGAAAGAAAGAAGAAAGAAAGAAGTAAGAAAGAAGTAAGAAAATAGTAATAAAGAAAGAAAAAGAGAGAAAGAAGAAAGAAAAATGAAAGAAGACAGAAAGAAGAAAGTGAGAAAGAAAGAAAGAAGAAAGAAAGAAGAAAGAAGAAGGAAAGAATAAAGAAAGAAGAAAGAAAGAAAAAGAAGAAAGAAAGAAGAAAGAAAGAAGAAAGAAACACGAAAGAAGAAAGAAAGAACAAAGAAAGAAGAAAGAAAGAAAAAAGAAAGAAAGAAGACAGAAAGAAAGAAGAAAGAATGAAGAAAGAAACAAGAAAGAAAGAAGGAAGGAAGGAAGAAAGAAAGAAAGAAAGAAAGAAGAAAGAAAGAAAGAAAAGAAAGAAGGAAGAAAGAAAGAAAGAAAGAAGAAAGAAAGAAGAAAGAAATAAGAAAGAAAGAAGACAGAAAGAAGAAAGAGAGAAAGAAAGAAAGAAGAAAGAAAGAATAAAGAAAGAAGAAAGAATGAAGAAAGAAGAAAGAAAGAAAGAAGAAAGAAAGAAGAAAGGAAGAAGAAAGGAAGAAGAAAGGAAGAATAAAGAAAGAAGAAAGAAAGAAGAAAGAAAGAAGAAAAAAAGAAAGAAGAAAGAAAGAAGTAAGAAGAAGGAAAGAAGAGAGATGAAAGATAGAAGAAAGAAAGAAGAAAGAAAGAAAGAAGACAGACAGTAGAAAGAAAGAAGGAAGAAAGAAAGAAAGAAGAAAGAAAGAAAGAAGAAAGAAAGAAGAAAGAAAGAATGAACAAAGAAAGAAGAAAGAAAGAAGGAAGAAAGAAAGAAGGAAGAACGAAGAAAGAAAGACGAAAGAAAGAAGAAAGAAAGAAGAAAGAAAGAAGAAAGAAAGAGGAAAGAAGTAAGAGAGAAAGAAGAAAGAAAGAAAGAAGAAAGAAAGAAAGAACAAAGAAAGAAGAAAGAAAGAAAAAAGAAAGAAAGAAGAAAGAAAGAAGAAAGAAACAAGAAAGAAAGAAGGAAGGAAGGAAGAAAGAAAGAAAGAAAGAAAGAAAGAAAGAAAGAAGAAATAATGAAAGAAAAGAAAGAAGGAAGAAAGAATGAAAGAAGAAATAAAGAAGAAAGAAAGAAGAAAGAAAGAAGTAAGAAAGAAGTAAGAAAATAGTAATAAAGAAAGAAAAAGAGAGAAAGAAGAAAGAAAAATGAAAGAAGACAGAAAGAAGAAAGTGAGAAAGAAAGAAAGAAGAAAGAAAGAAGAAAGAAGAAGGAAAGAATAAAGAAAGAAGAAAGAAAGAAAAAGAAGAAAGAAAGAAGAAAGAAAGAAGAAAGAAAGAAGAAAGAAAGACGAAAGAAGAAAGAAAGAACAAAGAAAGAAGAAAGAAAGAAAAAAGAAAGAAAGAAGACAGAAAGAAAGAAGAAAGAATGAAGAAAGAAACAAGAAAGAAAGAAGGAAGGAAGGAAGAAAGAAAGAAAGAAAGAAAGAAGAAAGAAAGAAAGAAAAGAAAGAAGGAAGAAAGAAAGAAAGAAAGAAGAAAGAAAGAAGAAAGAAAGAAGAAAGAAAGAAGAAAGAAAGAAGAAAGAAAGAAGAAAGGAAGAATAAAGGAAGAAGAAAGGAAGAATAAAGAAAGAAGAAAGAAAGAAAAAAGAAAGAAAGAAGAAAGAAAGAAAGAAGAAAGAAAGAAAGAATGAAAGAGGAAAGAAAGAATAAAGAATGAAAGAATAAAGAAAGAAAAAAGAAATAAGAAAGAAAGAAGAAAGAAAGAAGAAAGAAAGCAGAAGGAAAGAAGAAAGGAAGAAGAAAGAAAGAAAGAAGAAAGAAAGAAGAAAGAAAGAAGAAAGAAAGAAGAAAGAAAGAAGTAAGAAAGAAGTAAGAAAGAAGGAATGAAGAAAGAAAGAAGAAAGAAATAAGAAAGAAAGAAAGTAGAAAGAAAGAAGAAAGAAAGAAGAAAGAAAGAAGAAAGGAAGAAGAAAGAAAGAAAGAAGAAAGAATGAAGTAAGAAAGAAGTAAGAAAGAAGGAAGAAAGAAGTAAGAAATAAGAAAGAAAGAAGAAAGAAAGAAGAAAGAAAGAAAGAAAGAAAGAAAGAAAGAAGAAAGAAAGAAAGAAAGAAGGAAGAAAGAAAGAAGTAAAAAATAAAGAAGAAAGAAAGACAGAAGAAAGAAAGAAGAGAGAAAGAAGAAAGAAAGAAGAAAGAAAGAAAGAATAAAGAAAGAAGTAAGAAAGGAAGAAGAAAGAAAGAAGAAATAAAGAAGAAAGAAACAAGAAAGAAAGAAGGAAGGAAGAAAGAAAGAAAGAAAGAAAAAAGAAAGAAGAAAGAAAGAAAGAAAGAAGAATGAAAGAAGAAAGAAAAAAGAAAGAAAGAAGAAAAAAAGAAAGAAGAAAGAAAGAAGAAAGAAAGAAGAAAGAAAGAAAGAATAAAGAAAGAAGTAAGAAAGAAGTAAGAAAGAAGTAAGAAGGAAGTAAAAAAGAAGTAAGAAAGAAGTAAGAAAGAAGAAATAAAGAAGAAAGAAACAAGAAAGAAAGAAGAAAGAAGAAAGAAAGAAGAAAGAAAGAAGAAAGAAAGAAGAAAGAAAGAAGAAAGAAAGAAGAAAGAAAGACGAAAGAAAGAAGAAAGAAAGAAGAAAGAAAGAAATAAGAAATAAAGAAAGAAGAAAGAAAGAAAGAAGAAAGAAAGAAAGAAGACAGACAGTAGAAAGAAAGAAAGAAAAAAGAAAGAAGAAAGAAAGAAAGAAGAAAGAAAGAAGAAAGAAAGAATGAAGAAAGAAAGAAAGAAGAAAGAAAGAATGAAGAAAGAAAGAAGAAAGAACGTAGAAAGAATGAAGAAAGAAAGAAGAAAGAAAGAAGAAAGAATGAAGAAAGAAAGAAGAAAGAAAGAAAGAAGAAAGAAAGAAGAAAGAAGAAAGAAAGAAGAAAGAAAAAAGAAAGAAAGAAGAAAGAAGAAAGAAAGAAAGAAGCAAGAAAGAAAGAAGAAAGAACGAAAGAAGAAAGAAAGAAGGAAAGAAGAAAGAAGGAAGAAAAAAGAAAGAAAAAGAAAGAAAGAAAGAAGAAAGGAAGAAGAAAGAAAGAAATAAGAAAGAAAGAAAGAAAGAAGAAAGAAAGAAGAAAGAAAGAATTAAGAAAGAAGTAAGAAAGAAGGAAGAATGAAGGAAGAAAGAAAGAAGAAAGAAAGAAGAAAGAAAGAAAGAAAGAAAGAAGAAAATAGAAAGAAAGAAGAAAAAAGAAAGAAAGAAAGAAGAAAGAAAGAAAGAAGAAAGAAAGAAGAAAGAAGTAAGAAAGAAAGAAGAAAGAAAGAAGGAAGAAAAAAGGAAGAAAGAAGGAAGAAAGAAAAAAGAGAGAAAGAAGAAAGAAAGAAGAAATAAAGAAGAACGAAAGAAGAAAGAAAGAAAGAAGAAAGAAAGTAGAAAGAAAGAAGAAAAAAAGAAGAAATAAGAAAGAAGGAAAAAAGAAAGAAAGAAGAAAGAAAGAAGAAAAATAGAAAGAAGGTAGAAAGAAAGAAAGAAAGAAAGAAAGAAAGAAAGAAAGAAAGAAAGAAGAAAGAAAGAAAGAAAGAATAAAGAAGAAAGAAAGAAGAAAGAAAGAAGAATGAAAGAAGAAAGAAAGAAGATAGAAAGAAGAAAGAAAGAAAAAAGAAAGAAAGAAAGAAGTAAGAAGAAAGAATGAGGAAAGAAAGAAGAAAGAAAGAAGAAAGAAAGAAGAAAGAAAGAAGTAAGAGAGAAGAAAGAAAGCAGAAAGAAAGAAGAAAGGAAGAAGAAAGAAAGAAGTAAGAAAGAAAGAAGAAAGAAGTAAGAAAGAAGTAAGAAAGAAGTAAGAAACAAGTAAGAAAGAAGTAAGAAAGAAGAAAGAAAGAAGAGAGAAGAAGGAAATAATAGAGAATCATAAAGAGAGAAAGATTAAAGAAAGAAGATAGAAAGAAAGAAGAAAGAAAGAAGTAAGAAAGAAAGAAGAAAGAAAGAAAGAAAGAAAGAATAAAGAAAGAAGAAAGAAAGAAAGAAGTAAGAAAGAAGAAAGAAAGAATAAAGAAAGAAGAAAGAAGCAAAGAAGCAAGAAAGAAGAAAGAAAGAAATAAAGAAGAATGAAAGAAGAAAGAAAGAAGAAAGAATGAAAGACTAAAGAAACAAGAAAGAAAGAAGAAAGAAAGCAGAAAGAAAGAAGAAAGAAAGAAGAAAGAAGAAGAAAGAAAGAAAGAAAGAACAAAGAAAGAAGAAAGAAAGAAAGAAGAATGAAAGAAGAAAGAAAGAAGAAACAAAGTAAGAAGAAAGAAAGAAGAAAGAAGAAAGAAAGAGGAAAGAAGAAAGAAATAAGAAAGAAAGAAGTAAGAAAGAAGAAAGAAAGAAGAAAAAAGAAGAAAGAAAGAAAGAAAAAGAACGAAGAAGGAAAGAAAGAAGAAAGAAAGAAAGAAGAGAGACAGAAGAAAGAAAGAAAGAAAGAAGGAAGAAAGAAAGAAAGAAAAAAGAAAGAAAAAAGAAAGAAAGAAGAAAGAAAGAAGAAAGAAAGAAGTAAGAAAGAAGTAAGAAAGAAAGAAGAAAGAAAGAAGAAAGAAAGAAGAAAGAAAGAAGAAAGAAAGAAAGAAGAAAGAAAGAAGAAAGAAAGAAGAAAGAAAGAAGAAAGAAAGAAAGAAGAATGAAAGAAGAAAGAAAGAAGTGAAAAAGAAGTAAGAAAGAAAGAAAGTAAGAAGAAAAAAATAAGAAAGAAAGAAGAAAGAAAGAAGAAAGAAAGAAGAAGGAAAGAAGAGAGAAAAATAAAGAAAGAAGAAAGTAAGAAAGAAAGAAGAAAGAAAGGAAGAAGAAAGAAGAAAGAAAGAAAGAAGAAAGAAAGAAGAAATAAAGAAGGAAGAAAGCAGACAGAAAGAAAGAAGTAAGAAGAAAGAATGAGGAAAGAAAGAAGAAAGAAAGAAGAAAGAAAGAAGAAAGAAAGAAGAAAGAAAGAAAGAAGTAAGAGAGAAGAAAGAAAGAAGAAAGAAAGAAGAAAGGAAGAAGAAAGAAAGAAGAATGAAAGAAGAAAGAAGGAAAGGAGAATGAAAGAAGAAAGAAAGAATAATGAAAGTAAGAAGAATGAAAGAAGAAACACAGAAGAAAAAAGAAGAAAGGAAGAAGAAAGAAAGAAAGAAAGAAAGAAGAAAGAAACAAGAAAGGAAGAAGAAAGAAAAAAGAAAAAAAGAAGTAAAAAAGAAATAAGAAACAATTAAGAAAGAAGTAAGAAAGAAGAAAGAAAGAAGAAAGAAAGAAGAAGGAAAGAAGAGAGAAAAATGAAGAAGGAAAGAAGAGAGATAAATAAAGAAAGAAAGAAGAAAGAAAGAAAGAAGTAAGAAAGAAAGAAGAAAGAAACTAAGAAGAAAGAAAGAAGAAAGAAAGAAGAAAGAAAGAAGAAAGAAAGAAGAAAGAAAAAAGAAAGAAAGAAGAAAGAAAAAAAATAAAGAAGAAAGAAAGAAGAAAGAAAGGAAGAAGAAAGAAA